>NC_047156.1:1189713-1372489 GCF_009819705.1 Hippoglossus hippoglossus | reverse complement strand
TTCATCAGCAGCTGCTTTATGAAATCAACTGACTCAATTACTGACTCATCCTGAAGGAACTAAGACTATTTCATGTGTCAGTTAAAGACGGAAACACGTCCATGAGTCTCCAACTACTCATGTAACCTACACACACACACACACACACACACACACACACACACACACACACACACACACACCCACACACACACACACACCCACACACACAACACACACACACACACACACACACACAACATTTATTAGGGCTCGTTTCTCGTCCTCAGCAGCTTCTTTCTGGTTTCTGTGGACGGCAGCTGGTCAGTTCCTGATTACCTCACAAAAAGGCTCTCGATTCAAGCCATTGTGTTGTTGCCCGTGGCGATGTGGGGGCGACGAGTCTGGGCGGTGGAGCTTTGAAGAAGTGTAGATATTTAAGGGAGGGGGTGTGTTTGTTTTTTCTGCTGAGTTCAAGTATCTCCAGAGTCACTCCACCCTTCATTGGTGAGCTTTTAGAGAAGTAGGTGCGTTTCTTTCTTTCTTATTAATGAGTCTCATTGGATGGAAAGTGAACGTGACGCTTCTCAAACCCCAAAAGTTGCAGTCTGTCTGTTGTTTGAGATAAATTTGCTGAAATCATCTAAATCAAACTGCTGGACTTTTGCACACGTGGCTCCGGACGTATTCGTGTGCATCTGGTTGTTTTCTCCTCCGTCCCTCGTAATGAACCACAGTTCCAGCTCGGTGTAGGTTCTCCCGTTGACCCGTGCCTGGATTTTATCGTGATATTAGCCGAGCGGGAGTCATTCAGAGAGTCATTAACATGCACAGCCACTCTCCTCATTGTTATTTAAGTGTGTGTGGAGGCAGTTGACCTTTCAGTTCCTCGCCGGCTGCAGGTTCAATACATAAATGGCTCTTTACCGGTTGTCACTGATTCGTGCAGAGCAGAGTTATCGTCTAATTAAGACAAGAGCAGCGCCCATTCAGAACGGTTACGATTAGAACGAGTCCATTTTCTATCGTGTGGTTATTTTTGAATGAATGTTCATACAAACAACTTCACCACCGACACTGAGCCTCTTCTGTGCGTCTGTTCAATTCTCCCGCCATGACATGAATGAGTCTGTGAGTCATGTTGGTGTTCACCCTTCGAAAATACGTGAATTCATTCATTCTGTAAGAATAAAATACATTTACTCAGCATTTAGAATTTTCAAATTGCTTTTATTTTTCAGTTTCTTAAGAAACGTACTGAACCGGACTCTGTAAAGTTAATTTGACGAGTGAACCTGAACATTTAATCTGCACCAGGAAGAAAAAACACGACATGAATATGAAACCGCATTCCCTGTGGATTCTCTCCGTCTTCTGACGGAACAGGAAGTGAAACTGTTCAGTTTCCTGACACACAGACACAGATTAGAACGTCTGCTTGGTTTCAGTTTGTTGTTTGTTCAGTGCTTCGACAGAAAGAAGAGAAATTAGCAGCAATGCACTTTTCTTCAGGGTGTTTTCTGCTTATTGACATTGACTGAGATAGATTTTCCATAAGGGACCAATTCTACAGACTGAAGCTAAATGATGACATCGTTAAACAATGACAATCACAAAGAAAAACATATGTATTTATGTGTATACAAGTATAGATCATAATAATAATAATCTACATAGAGATAGAGGGAACAGTAACAGGTAAGAGGAGATAAATACACAGTGATAAAGATGATATGAAAACCAGAAATGTCTCATTTCAAAGGCTCCTTCGAATGTGTCCTTTCATCCCTGAGAAATGACGACTCCAACGGTCACAACCTGTCCCAGAATTCATTGCGCTTCAGTGTCACAGAGGTGATGATGGTGGCAGGAGACGAGACGTGCGATGCTTGAGGCTTCAACTCGACCAAACAAGGGACATTAAAACGTTCTCGTCGTGTCCAACTTCCGCTCTGTTGCTAGGAAACAGCAGCGAGCTGGTGACGGCCATCACAGGAATCCTCCACAGACCAGACTCGCTCTCTCTTTAAACACATGCTGCTGCTTTTCACAGGTGTTTGATGGAGATGGTTCAGTCTTTGTTATTTCATCTGGAGTACCGCCTCCTGCTGGACTGGAGTTAAACGGGTTTTCATACAAATCGATTTAACTGATCTTTCCGTGTCTTTAGACGCACGATGGAAACGCAGACGAACGATAAAAATGACGTGATTAATAGAGTATTAGCTTTAATATGAGAGGGGATCATTGGCAGTGATGGAAAACCAATAGTGACACCACAGCAAACAGATGTCCCATTGTGGCCCAGTGTGTAAATGTCCTCAGTAAACTGGGAAAACCGACGCTGGTGTGAGGCGGGAGAATGAAGTGGCCCTCAGCTCGTTAGTCTCTGTGCCAACGCTGTTACACACTGGCACACAGGACCATTCACACTCACCGTCCCCTATTCACATGGCCTGGAAGAATATGAAAAGAGACCCCCCCCCCCTCTCTCTTTCCCCCCTCGCCCAGTCGGGGTTCCTCAAACAGAAAGAAGAAGAAAGAAAACGCACAATTCAAAAGTGTGTGTGTGACTGAAGCTTCTTACACTCGGATTGTTTACATTGATTTACACCGACTGAAAAAATAAAACAGGCAACGAGAAGAAAGATTTCATTGGTCGGTGCAAACAGTGTAAATAAAGATGGACGACGTGTCTCTGCTTGAAAACAAAGCCAAAGCCTCTGGATAACGGTGCAGCCATCTTGTGGTTTTCATTTCGTCTGCTGTGTTGGGGGGGCAGGGGGGGGGGGGGGGGGGGTCGTCTTTCTGTTTGAATGACGACAACGAATGAAGTGATTCACTTTGTTAATTTGATATGATGTTGATATTACTACGTCCTCGTCGTTCAAACGTTATATCGCTGGAGGTGAAGACTGCTTCCTCTTCCTCTTCTGCCACAGTTTGATCCAGATCCACATCTTTCTGTCGGACTGAATTCAGTTCGAACCTTTCACACCTGATATCTAGGTTCAGACTGAACTGAGAAGTCTGAAGGTCTCATTGTTCATGTCAAAATCTTTATGCACAAATTCAGGACTAGAGGGGATGGAATAAACAAACGTCAATAAGAGTTGTAAGGACTTGTTATTGATTCATTTCACACCAGATAAATCATCTGTTTTAAAAGACAAAAAACACGTGAGATGTCAGAGGGAACATTTGGCTTTGTTGAGTAGATTCAACTCAGGGGGCCCCGAACACACACACACAGACACACACACACAGACACACACGCACACACACACACACACACACACACACACACACACACACACACACACACACACACGGGCCCCCCTGCCTTTTTCTTTCTCGGGGGTGATGAGCTCATTCCCCGACCGCGGAGTTGCATCACTCAGCGCTCGTGCACGGTGCACTCGGAGCCGTCTGGACTCAGGACCCCACTGAGCTGTGACTAACCAAACGTTGAATCAGTCAAACACGTCGTGACACAGACGCAGATTGGAAGCGAAAGGCTTTTATTTAAACCTCTAAATGTCCTGTCTTGTGTGTCCATGGCTGAGAATTACACCGACAGGTTTCAGCCTTTCAGTGAATACGTTAAATAAAAAGTTCTCTGTTGTGCCTCCGCACCGGCATCACCCATTGGTCGGAGGCCTTATGTTTCAGGTTGTCTGTCCGTCCCAGTCTTGAGAACAGGACGTCTAATGATCGCCTTGAAGGGATTCCTTCAAATTTGGCACAAATGTTCACTTAAACCCACAAATTTACTGATTCGATTTGAGTGGTCAAAGGTCAAATGTTAAAGGTCGAGGTCACCGTGACCTCAAATAGCTTCTTCAACATATCTCAATCCGACTCGAGGGACTTTCTTCACGTTTTGACCAGTTGTTGGACTCAAAGATTAAAAGATTAGATTTAAGAGGTCACAGGTCGAAGGGTCACAGTGACATGATGTGAATCTGGAGAAAATAAATGACATAGACTGAGACTGCTCTGGTTAATGCAGGCAGACGACCACAGGGCTGTAATTGTACTTTTGTTTTAACAACTAGTACAAGACTTCATTCACCAATTCACTGAGTTGAAGATGGATGCCAGTCCTCAACCTAAAACCATGTAATCTACGACATTTCTGTCTCTGAGAAAGCTCTTGACTGTACTGAGAGGCTACAAGACAATTGTGCAATGTGCTCAGACAGAACACATGACTCGCTGTGGGCTGTGAACTATGCTGCTGTGCTGAGGAGGTCTGAGGAATGCAGGAAGGATCCGAGTGGTCTCGCTCTGCAGGAACTGATCTGACAGAATCTGTGCGTAACGCTGCTGACGAAAGGTTTGCTGGTCTCAGCTTTTTAGCTCGGTGACGTTTACACAGCAAAAATATAGCAATAGTGAAAAATTCACACATGCACAGTCCGTGTATCTGCTGCACTAAGGCTGGTGATGCCAGTGTTTACCGTCTCAAAGACCGGAGCTGTCAGGACATGCAGAAGAGGAGCAAGGCCGTGTGGGTGGTGACATAGCTTCATACTTCAAAAACAACTAGACAATACTGACATGTACGATTTGTTAAATGTTTGCTGAGTGTAAGATCATGCTAACATCGGCCGATTAGCAATAAACATTAAGTAGAGCTGAGGCGGAATGTCGTCGTTTTGCAGGTTTTTATTTGTGGAAAAATTGAAATTCCGACTTGATAACGATACTTAAAGAACGATTGTGTATGAAGATGGAGGACAGCTCGCCAAAGGTCAGGCCAAAACACCTGGATCGCCTCCTGGTGGCTGGCTGCTGTATAGGTCATAGGCCCTGCCTCCTCCATGTTAGCAGACAAAGACCAAACTGAAAGTCAATGTACACATATAATACAGACTTGTTACTTCCACAGGAGAATATAAGATCGTTTCTTGAACTCAGGCTCAAACTTCTGAGAACTTTGCAGCTTGTGGTTTTACCGAAACTAATTGGTTTCTCAGGACTAAGAAAAGGAAGCAACATTTAGAACTTGGCATCGTCTGCATAATATGAGGTGGATGTGGAAACTTCCTCATAGCAGGGCACAGCCAATTAGAGTGAAGGAGTGGTTCTGACCGACTGACACAACCTGGCCACAGACGCCCATTTGACAAGATTTTAGTTTTTCAACGTTTGTTACAGTGAGTGTAAGAAATTTAGGAGCAAAGTAGTCAAACATTCAGTCAGGAATTTGTTCTCTACGCTCAAGACTGAAATGAAGTTATTAACCATATTAGTATGGCTCCTTCCAACTGTCACCTGTTTCAACTAGCCTGAACACACACACACACACACACACACACACACGCACACACACACACACACAGTAACTTAAGCTTAAACTACACCCTCAACTCCTCACAGCTTACTTAAAGCCACAGTGAGAAACACCGGAGCTCTATCATTACACAACCTGCCATTAGTCCCCAAAGATCAGTGCAACCACCCAGACGCCTGTCACTCATCCTGCTGCGGCCATGTTTGATCATTCAGACAAACCCCTGAACTCCATTCATGTGAGTGCAGTAACACACACACACACACACAGACACACTGATGGTGGGGCTGGGAGCCATCGACCGACCTCCAGACCAGCGGCTGTCACTGAAGCACCGACATGGAAAAGAGACAATTAGTCGATTTAATGAAAATCAATGTCGACCACCTCCGTCCTGGACACGCTGACTCCACTCACCTGAGCAGGACGTGAGCGCCGAGCACAAGAGGCTTACTCACTGTGGATTAAGTCGTTAGGAAAGTGTTTAACTGTCACACCCTCATCATCAGTGATGAAGATTTACTGATTTAACTCAGGGCACAGTGATGTCAGTGAAACTATCTGATTGGCTGTTATAGAGCAGCAGGAAATCCACCTGATTATAAGATGTACAAGTGACTTAGTAATAAAATGCCTCTGAAATGATTAACATTTAATGAGTGACTCATTCATTTATTGAGGTCAGACAACACAGTGAGGAACTAATTGAGACGCTGAATGACCAGTGGACTTTGTTTTTCTCGCCCGCGGCTGACGGGCTCAAGGCGAGGGTTACAGCTGTATCCATGGAAACCCTTGGGAGTCCCTGAGCGACGGTTGCCGTGTGGGCTTTGACTCTGAATGCACAAGTGCCAGAATGACCTCATCCTGCACTGACAGAGAAAAGAGATCTGAGAGAATAGCTTGGGTCATGATGCTCCACTTCTTGGAATAAAGAGACGTTTTAAAGGATGAGGAGAGATATGAGAAGAGGAAGTTTTTGGTTTCATTTTGCATTTTGAGAATAAAAATAAGCAGAATAAACAAAACCTGAAAACAGGATTTAAGTGGAAGCTTTATGAATATTTCAAACTGCTGACAATGCTGCGTTTCTACTAAATGTCTGGTGTGAATAAAGTTTGGAGATTGTTATTCAGATTTGGATTTAATTTCCGAGGAAATTCTGTCTCTTTCAGAGGTAATCAGTAATCAGTGTCTGGGATCAGTGATACCGAATCAGAGCAAACCTCACAGGTCAAAGTTCACCAACGTCTAACACCATGCGAAGCCGCTGTTGATTTACTTTGCTACAGGAAGCAGATGTTTTATTCATCTCCTCGCTCGCACAATCGCAAACGTGTTCCCGAGCCCGTTCGGTGCATTCACACCATAATACAAAGCCAATGTTGAATAGATTTCAAATGTTCAAGTCTTGTCGAGCCGTCTGCTCCTCCTCATGCAGCCGCAGACCTCAGCTCCGGCTTCTCCTGCAGATTTTCTGTATTTTTGCATCTCAAGAATAAAAGAATATCCCGAGTAAAACGTGAAAGTTTAAGATTAGAGTCGAGCTTTAAAAGCAACAGAGAACAGGCTGTTGGCTACGAGCTGAGGTGCAGGACAAGATGTGCACGTGCTTCATCCGAAAGTTTAAATTTAATATTGAACAGTTTGTAGTTCTTTATGTAGATGAAGAATCAGTTTTTAAATGCTTAAGGTTATGTCTTTACCCGCCCACGTGTTTATTTGTCTGTAGGATTTCCACGAAACCTGGAGGAAGGATGCACAGACGACGTTTCTCAACATTTGAACGGAAGAGAATAATTCTTGGAGCTTGATTGAATTTCTGAGTGTGAGAAATTTGGTGCAGCTTGATTGAATTTAATGAGGACTGAGCTCAGAGTGATTCTAGGTTATATTGATTTATCTCTGTACTTTGTGCAGAACTAATAACATCTTCAAGTCAACAGAAGAAACATGGAACCAGCATGACACAACCAAACCTACTGTTATAGGGACACGTATTCACCAAACTTTCACTTGTGGTTTTGTAAGTTTCAGAGACACACACAGAAAAAAACTTCAAGAAGCCAGTTTTGTAAAAGAAAAAACATCAAATTTTATTTTGAAATGACTGATTTTGTGCCAGTTTTCTTTCTTTTTCTTGCATTATTTTTTGAAAATCTCTTCCACCAATATCCTAGACAACAATGCTCTTAAAAATGAAAACAAAGAGGTCAAACCCTTAAGAGAAGATAAAATTCATCTCAAAAATAAAACAAAATAAAAAAAAGTCCTATTTTTTGCAGGGGGGAAGGGGGGGGGGGGGTTAAATTAATAAAAAGAGATGCTACAACCGAGAAACGGCTCCTCCTGGGTTCAGATGACAAGCCCAGGCTCATGCATTGATGACGCGCGTGCCAATCAAAGTCCCGCTCACATGTATGGAGGATAGCCAATCACAGTGTAGTGTCCACAGACTCCCATGATGCCCCTCTCTCCATGGGAGACTAAGGCAGTCAAACACAGTAGGTTACAGTATATCATGGATACCTTTCAGATGAGACACCAGAGGAAAAGATCTCCGCTCTCAAAGACGACGTGCTGCTGAGGGATCAGAGTCTCGTTCTTTGACGTGAACTCGTCTACAGATTCTGTTCCAGCTCTGGAAAATTCTAACATCAACTATTTCCTACAGAAACTGGAGGAGAAAGTGAACAGTACAAACACAGTAAGACACAGGTGGACCGCTGATAAAAGAGATTCACAGAACAACGCTTGAGTATGAAAACAGGAGGATGAATCAGAGTCAGCCTCGACCTTGAGGATGTAACGCAAACTCAACTGTCTGGCTGGAAATGCAGAAGTGGCTAAATGTGAACTTGATGACGCTTCCTCACAGTGAGCTGAAAACCATCTGGAGATCTTTTCCTCCGGGCGGTTCAGTGTGTCACGACTAGGAGCATGTTCTGGTGTCAAAGCACATGCCTGCAGGTTGCTGCAGCCACTTCATCAATGAAGTCACTTCCCATCCAGTTAAGTTACGAACAGTCTAAAACATGTTCCACGATCACAGTACGGCGCGTTGAAGGGAAACCCTCGAGCTGATCACATCCTCATTACATGAAAACTCAGACCGGGCCGAGGCCTCGATGTTAACTTCACTCTGCTCAGCTGCGGCTCAGCTGAGATGAGGATGAGTGTGAGATGATGATGCACAGTAGATAACCAACCATGAGCTGACTGGGGAGAGGGCGGCGGGCGGGAGAGGAGAGGACCTGCTCGTACGTTTGCATCAAGCCAGCATGAGAACGATCGCACATAATCTGCGTTCTGTCAGAGCGACGGCGTGTGTGCAGAAACAGGGTGTAAGAAAATACACAAGCCAATAGGTCTACAGGTCGTCAATCAATATGTCTGATCGCATTTGTTCAATTGGTCCAAAACACAAGGTCAAACTGATAATTTGTCATTTACTGTGGGTTACTCGTGGGACAAACATCCGTCATCACCGAAATAACGTCGAACCCGAGGGCGCGTGCAAAAAGATCACAGCCGATTTCTATTTGTTTATATGATTTTTCATTTGATTTATTTCTGCAAAGGTTTGAAAACTCCCTGGTGACGTCCGAGAGTCTCTGCTTGTTGCCTGGCAACTGCTTCCGTGTCATTTTCACACTCTTGTTTGTGGACACATAACGTAACGAGACATAAACTGCTAATTATTGAGCTGTAGAGGTGCTGGTCTGGGATCTGTTCCAGAGTCAGACTGAAGTTAAACTAACCAGCATCTGGCTCCAGCTGCAAATCAACTCGAATGACAAGAGACTCACGTTTCTCATGTAAAGCTGGGAAACAGCAAAAAAGGTGCAAATCCAAAGTTTTAATATTTCTTTAACAATTCAGTGACGTCTCCTTGTTCAGTGATGATTCGGCTCTTTTCGTATCTTACAGCTACACAGACAGATGGAAGTAAGTATGTTCATGCACTCACTTTAAAGTCAAGTGAATTTTGAGGGGCACCAATAACGTCTCTGCCGATACACATGAAAAAGCTGCTGCTGAGAGATTATTAAGAAGCTGTTAAATGAGTGTTCACAATGAGTTATTATCAGGCAGCGTACGTTTTGTTTGAGGAGTGTTTGGAACACTCACTCTGGCTCTGCTGTGTGTTTGCATCTGTTCATTTGCTAGACGTCGCTTTGAAAGTAAAATGTTTGTGCTTGGCGCGTGCTTCTCTTATTTTCTGCAGGTGACCTCTCCTTCCTGCCACGCCCTCTCCCCGAGAGGTAGCAGCCCTGCCCCAACACTCCCCAACCCCACTTATTCCAACCCCGCCAAAACCCTACCCCACCCCGACCCCCTTTCCCTCCATACCCCCACCCCGACCCCGACACTTCCAGTGGAATGTGGCACTTCTCTACTCGGCCTGAGCATCGTAGTTGGCTCCACCGGCCTTCTTCAGCTCCGTGCGGATGTAGTCCTCGTCCAGTTCCCTCAGGTCACTGATCATGAACTCCTTAGCAAAGTTCTGCAGAAACAAAACAGGAGCTGAAGTGAAGAAGAGTACGAAACAAAGGATGAATGTATCTGACACCAAAAAATACAACACCAGTTCACAGCGACGGCTGGTATGAACAAGACGCAGAGGCTGAGAGTCCGAGCTGGTTTGAAAAAGATCCTGATGTTCAACACCGACTCCTCCTCAAGGCCGAGACTCTGCTTGGTTTATTGCATCCAAAACACACCAATGACTAATTGAGAGACTAAGTTCCACCGTTGTGAACCACATGCGAGGCACAGGGAACTTCCTCTGTTCACCCATTTAGACCTGATGCAACGTGTTTGTACCTTTAAGACCAGATGTTTGTGAGCCTCTCCCTCTAGACCGGGTCGGGACATGAGCGTCTCATCCACTATGTTGTTTTAAAGAAATGTGACTGATGAAATACATCGTGATTCACTGAAATACTTGCAAGAAAAGGTGCAATGCATCATGGGAAAGGTTTTTCTGCAGTTCTCAGCCTGTTTTAGAGGATAGCTGGTAATCTATGTGAGGGGAGAGATATCGAAGCAGAAGAGATTCATTGATGAATGAAGAAGAAGATTGAGATGGAGATGAGGCTCCTGCTGACCAAGACTCAGTAAGAGACAAATCTTTATTTCATGTCTCCATCTGCTTCAGAAGCTAAGAAATGAAGGTTTCTGTAGATGTCTGTAATTGTGTCCCACTCAGGTTTCAGGTGAGGTTAAAGAGGGAGATTTGATTCATCGCCTTCTGTCTTAATGGGTTAAACAAAAGTGGATTTGGATACAAACTAAATGCGCTTTAAAATCATGAGCTCAGATCATTGGAATAAAGCCGTCTTTGTTCTGGTATTATTTTGCCCACCAGCATGTATAAATTATTGACACACTTCTCCCACTCGATCCAGCATTCTGTTGCCATGTTGCCTCTGAACCACCCAGAGGGACCGTTCCAGCCTCGTTCCATTACTCGCTCATAATGACAACACAGTAATTGCCTCCTCTCACACACACAGTCACCACAGTCTGACCTGCACGATGTCTTTCACCAGGGTCTTGTCGGTGCTGATCTTGGCGCGCTGCAGCCCGCTGATATTCTCGCCGATCCAGGTGATGAGGGTGAACTTGGCTCGTTTGCTCATGGCGTCTCCCGTCGTGATCCGGATGAAGCCGAACAGACGAGCGTCATCTGAGGGAGGAGACGCAGGAAACTGAATATACAGATTACATCATTTCACTTCATCACATCCCAGCAGCAGAACCGTCTCCACCGATCAGGGACCGAAGCCAACTGTGACTCAGTCTCTGACCTGTCATGTGACGTGAGGGCATTCTCGGTGTTTACAGTAAAAAGCTGCAGATTCCACCTTTGAACCGAAGACGTTAGAATTTGGTTTAGGCATTTAGTTGTGATGGTTAAGGTTGGCAAATGCATTATGCCTATGAGTGTCCTCGTGTGTGTGTGTGTGTGTGTGTGTGTGTGTGTGTGTGTGTGTGTGTGTGTGTGCCCAGGGCAGATAAAGAGAAAGAGATAGAATGTAGGTCTTAGTGCTCAGCAGAGCGTGTGTGTCACTGTATGATTATCTTTGTGGGGACCATACCCGTGAGGACATTTCCAAAGGGCTTCAGGGTTAAACTCAGATTAGAGGCAGGGTCGGGGTAAGGCAGCTACTCTAGGGTTTAGTTTAGGGTCAGGGGCTAAAGAATGAATTATGTCCTCACAATGATAGGAGCACAAACCCGGGTGTGAGGCATAAGGAGGTATTCAGGTCAATGGACAAAGTCTTTTGTCAGCAGTTGTGTCACAAACGTCCCAGTGGCCACGCCGGTCACTGTCAGGGTGGTCCACTACACAGGCCACTGTAAATAAAGTGTGAACACACTCAACCAGGCTGACGAGGAAAAACAAAAACACGTCTGCTGCTATTTTCTTCTGACTCACACATCGTCCAGCCTCTAATTCACGTTACGAAAGAACTGCTCAGACGTTCGCAGCCTGTGGCTGGAGGACAAATGAAGACAGAGCTGGAAAATAAAATGTTGCACATCAATAAAAAGGTAGAGGACCAGTTGTTAAGGGAATCAGCTTCAGTGACACTTCCATGTCCCTTAAGTCTCCTATTGTGTAATGAAGACCTGGAAAATAAACTGAATTCAAGTGAAGTGGAATTTGGTGTGAATTAGACCCACGATAAGTTCAATATTAATAAACCTTTAATAAGCAGGTAAGAAACTCTTTGCGGGCAGTGAGCCTGAACGGTCGGTCTGTGGACTGTGGACTGTGGACACGTCTTCTTCCATGTCCTCAGATAAACTACAGCCGTGATCAGGAAGTGTTCAAACTCACCACCAGATTGGACTGACAGAGACATTCAGCAGTGTCGTGACAACAACATTCAGAATCACATCCTCTTTAGCAATTTGTCTATGAAGTAAAAGCACAAGGCTTGTGTCATTAGTGCAACACTTTAGAGCTTTTATTTAGGAAAGTTGTGAACTTGGGTCAGAATATTAAGATAAGATAAGATAATCCTTTATTAGTCCCTGAACTGGGAAATGGACAGCAGCCAGCGCCAACAGGGTATCAGCAAGTGATAAGTAACATGCAACACATAATACTTAATATATGAATGTTATAAAACTAATATATACAGTGTAAAGACAGGAAACATATGTGCAGTGTGAGAATATGTACAGTGAATGAACTGCACATGAACCGTTGATATTGCACAGACAGATGAATAAAGCACAGTTGAGACTTGAAGTGTTAAAGTTCCGTCCCTGATGGTGGTGCAGTGGTTCTTACTGGGAGCAGAGCTGGTTGTACAGTCTCACTGCTGCAGGAAGGAGCGACCTGCGTCTCCGTCAGACACGTAGGGTGAAGACGTGTTTGAGGATGACTCACTAATGACGAAGAACAATTCTGAAGTATCAACGAAGGCAGGTTTAAAACAGAGACTGCAGTAGTTTGCATCAGTAGACAAATGTCCTCTGGAGACACAACCTAAAGTTGCCCTTGCATCTTACATTTCCCATGATGCAACTGACACTTGTCCCATTTCCCGGTGTGTGATGATCATCAGAACCACAGAAGACGTGAGACGGTTTTCAGAGGCTGAACAGAACGGCAAGTGGGACAGTCGTGACAATTCAATCAAACAACATTTATTTGATTTAGTCGCAGCCTCGACTAAAGCCAACTGGTACAATTCATGCTGGTGATATGATAATAAGACCATTCATTTCATAAACGTAATAAAAGCTCCATAGCTGCTAAACAATTGAAGCTGAGACAAGTATATTGGAGTCAAGTTACTGTTTAAAGGTTTGTTGATTCTACTAAATTGCATCAGGAGTTTTTACAGCACGACCTGTTTTCTTTTGATGTACCTGTCGATAAAAGGTTTTCCTGGCAGGGACTCAGATTTCAGATGAGACGAGCCGCACATTCACAGGAGCAGTCACTGAAGAGTCTTATCAGTGCAGTGACAAAGGATATCTTTTGTTTCAACACCTTTCCTGGAGCAACGCACGCACACACACTCCTCACTCACACTCACACACTCCTCACTCACTTCCCTCCTCTCTGCTGCAGAGAAAACTGCACTGAATCTACGATGACACAGCAAAAAGAAATGTGCTGAAAGAGACGTTCTGCACAAAGTGACTCTCTTTGAGCAGACCAAAGGTTGGCAGGTGACACTGCAACTTCCTGTTGACCCTGCATCAGCCCACGCCGAGTCCCTCCGAGACACATCCTAGAAACTAGAGCCGTCTCCTGTGGTCTGTGATGTTTTTGATCTAACTGCGAGCGCGGGACGGTGAGGTCGGCCGACTCGCTGGATTCTCAAAGAATGAATCACACTGGTTTGGGCGACACCCACCTTTCCTCACAACTAATACTTACAGCTAAATACCTTTTCATTGATGGATATATCTTATGATGTGATCTTTCCTCTACTGCCACCACAGAAACAAGATTGTCACCTGTATACGACAAATGTCACTCGACAGGTTTCCAATAAATATCGGAGCCTGTTCACGCTCCCAGAGGATGGGCGGCTTCTACAGCATTCTGCTCACTTGGATCTTTCCTTTATGTCGCCGTCAGGACGAAATGTCAACTTCGCAGACGAGAACATCCATTTACAAAAGACTCATGTTCAGAGGGAGTAAACCTTTTCCTCTGGCACTGCCATGTCACAAAGAAACAAGCATATGCTCCTTCACTTGAAGATCCAGATTGTTGGGTGCCATGGGCATAGCAGCCTCTAGGGGTCGCTATTCTGGCCCACGACTTTCATGCCTGTTATAATGAAGCAAACACAGGACTAAGATGGACTCAGGACATGAACCAGCTTCACGTGTTTGTTCCATAGCTTCATCTGATCTGTTAGTTTTAGTTTCACATTGTAATTTAGGGACTAAAGACTTTTGTCTGACATACGTACGTCCTGTCGTCATCACCTACGTGGGCGGAGCCTACCTATACTTGACTGTGATTGGTTCCTAGTCTGGCAAATGTCTGACATTGGCGTGTTTTCAAAGTGGCTGTTGTCGCAAACATAATTGAATAAAGAGCTTAGAAAGAAAGTACTGTGATATCATTATAGTTTTACAACCAGCAAAATGAACGTCGGAGGTGAAGACAACAATCCAACGGCTGCTAAAAATTGAACATCAGTCGGATTCATCCACTGGGGACAATGAATATTTGCGTTACATCTTGTCCACATCCATCCAGTGGATTGACAGAATTAGGAGCAGTGATAACTTTGACCTGCTGGTTGCGCTAGTTTCCTACATGTGCTGGAAGCAGTTGACCAATCACAACCGAGTGGACCAGCTGGCCAATCAGAGCAGTCTGGGCTTTATCTTAAAGAGACAGGAGCTAAGACCAAGTGTTTGAGACAGAGGCTGAAAAGAGGAGCTGCAGCGACGGACAGTCTGAGGAGCGTGACGTGTTTTCTGAACATTAGAGCATGAAAACATTTCACAGTCATAACTCTAATTAACATTATCAATCTGAAGATGAACAGAATGTGTCTCCTTGAAATGTCAACATTCCAAACCAGCTCTTCTCTACTGCAGACGATCAATCTGCATCAGCTCCTCCTACACTCGGAGTTCTGCAGAGTTACAACTGCACCACTAAATAAGGGAAACAGGCCGACAGACCGAGATGTCGGATGTGTGTGTGTGTGTGTGTGTGTGTGTGTGTGTGTGTGTGTGTCATCTCTGAACAGGAACCAATGACAGGTTTACGCTGTTGTAAAGTGATAAATGAGCTATTTCAACATAGGAATGTGAGTTTTATCAGAGAAACAAAAAGTACAGCCCTGAGGGGGCAAGCTTTAGAGGCATCAAGAGCCAGCATCAGAAACAGCCACACCCAACATCTGAGCAGATGCTTCACTGCACAGACGACACAGACGACCTCACATCAGATTGTTGAAACCCACACAGACACATTATCTGACCATCACCACGAACGTCTCACACCTGGTTGTACAGCTGTACACCACACGCCTCTTTGTTAGGGCGTTGCTTTCAGATTCAGGCGGGAGACATTTAACTGGCACGAACTGGTTGGAGAACAACGACTACATTTTAAAGTTTGCAAATTGTCCCGTCACTCTGGAAAAAACTATGCCTCCATACACGAAAGCTTGACCTTTAATGCGTCACCTTGTGAAAAACGTGCGCAGGATATTGTAGAAGAGATTATGCAATGCAACACATAGTGTTTGGTGCTTTGACAGCATAGTCACACGGCTCAAGGCCAATGGGTAAGAGAGCAGAGAGTCTTAAAAGATTAGTGTCCTGGCAAGTGGAGCTGTGGTATATCTGCTGTTTAACCTCCCCAGAGCAGTCAGCCTCAGTGACAGACAGCTTCACCCTGAGAGGGGGGGGGCGACTAGTGTGACCCACGTTAGAATGAAAAACCTGCTGTTTACCTGTGCACATCCTCTTGAAGTCCTCATAGTCGGTGCCTTGTCCCGCAGGTACGATCCTGGGGCCCTCGTATTTGAACGCAGCCCTGCACAAAGACGCAGACACATTATCACACCAGACAAACCGACTCAGGGTCTGTTGATTCACAGCGACGACATTAAAAACACGTCAAAGACATTTTTTATTCTGCAAACTGGAGCAATGCTCAAAAAGCCTGGGACGCCCACGTGGTGCGGGCCGTGTGTGTGTGTGTGTGTCACTACTCTAACGTTATCCTCTGAATACAGGACAAAGGAAATTACTTCTGCCCCGCTGGGCCTGGTGGCTGAGCGGAGTGTGGCCGCTGCACGGCCTGAATCCACATCCCAGCACCGGGGCCTGCGACGCCCCACGCCCTTCACCTGCTGCTGTTAGAAGCACAGAAAACCCGCAACTCTGGCTTTCACGCAATAAGTGTGAAACAACGGGAAACGGCCCCAGCGCCCCGGTGTGCCGTTCTAGCGCTTAGTCGTGGTGGGCATATTGAACTGCCTTTACATTTCCAGCAATTTAAGGATTCTACGCCCAAGTACAAAAGAACACGAATTATACTACACAATTTATTAAATAGTACACATCATCAGGGGTCTATCTGTCATTCGGCGTGTTTCGCTTCATTTAAACTGCGCGTATTTGACTAAAATATCACATTTTATCAGAACACTTCCTATTTCCGCAGCCTTCTCCACGGACCAGGCAGCGCAGCCGCAGGGCGGGGACGCGTTGTGTGAAATCACATATTTAAAAGAAATGAAAAAGGAAAACAGGTCGTTTAACGTGTTGTAACAACGCCGAACAGAAGCACATCTGCTAACTACTCCGGTGATGTTGCGTTTTCTATGTGCGACACGTTCGATTCAGCAGATTTACGCTTCTAATTAGAATGGCCGCATTCTTCAAGGGAGTCTGGCAGAGTCGCACTCACCAGCTGGTGTCCGTGTTGTCGTCCCGCACCTCGTTGTAAGCTTCTCTACAAGCCTCCTTATCGATCTGCGTGGACATGGCGGCGGTGAACCGGGCGGGCGGCGCGTGAAGTCTGCGGTGCTGCGGCGGTGAACCGGGCGGGAGGAGGCTGGAGGCTCGGCGCTGATGTGGCTGTGAACCGGGTGGGAGGAGGGTGGAGGCTCGGCGGTGATGGAGCAGCGAACTTCTCCGGCTGAGGCCGAACTACCGGTGATGCGGTTACACAACAGGCGTCTGTCCCCCGCACTGAGAGCTCTGGAGCCGGGTGGACTCAGCGGAATGAGGCGGCTCCTCTTCCAGCAGCTCGGGTCATTTCCTGGAAGATGGTGGGCGGTGGTGATGCGGCTCGGTCAGGGAGGAGAAGAAGAAGAAGGAGAAGAAGAGGTGATGATGAAGAAGAAGAAGAAGAAGTAAAGTCCTGACGACCATCAACAGTACCAGGTTGTCAAGGAAACCGAACGTGCACGCACAGCTTCCGGTACAAACTGTCACAATAAGACGAACAGCCAGGTGGATGCATGTGTTTTATAAATAATAGATTATTAGAATAAAAGATTATTTTACCTACATTCTTGTCATATTTGATTTTCACATTGACAGAGAGAACTTTTCATTCAACGCTTTATTTTTTACACTGTTGTCCAATACAAAAAAATCCACATTTTAGCAGAATGATTTGATCACTAATTTTATACAGACCGGTTTGTTAATACTTAGTTGATTTTATCTATATCCCCTAATATTACACTCAAAAAGCAGGAAAAAAGAGGGAATGACAGAAATGCAGAGATCCTAATTTTAAAACAACTTTATTTGATCCCGCAGAGCAATTCCAATGCACATAGAGCGAGACAATAAGTAAACACCAGGAAGAAAACCCCGATGACGTCAGTGCACTGGACAGTTAAATACAGTACTGACATTACAAAGTGAGAGTTGTGTATGTGACCGTAAAAGGACAGTGAACAGGATGTGAAAACTGATTGTAGGAACATAGGTAAATACTGATTAAAGTGCATTGAGGTAGTGAGAAGTAATACAGACATAAATTATATACAGTTAAGGTGAATGAAGGATATGTGTACAGGACCAGATAGCAGCAGATAAATAAATACTGTAGCGTATCAGTAAATATATAATTATATACAGCAGATGTGTAATAGATGAATAGATATAGCAGCAGATAAATAAAGCTTAAGCTGATGAGTAAGAATATACTGTAGTAGCTGTGTGTGAATAAGTTCAGTTGCTTGTGAGTCTGTGTGTGTGTGTGTGTGTGGGGGGGGGGGGGGGTGTAAGGAGATATCAGTTCTGTACGAGGAAGAGGAAAGAAGAGAAATTTGAAAAGTGAAGCAGAAATATGAAAAACATCTCAAGTATGAATCCTTAATATAAATTAATTAATTAATTTTGAAAAGGCAATGTGATATCTGAGTGTGTTCTCGAATTTTATTATCAAATGTCAACAGTGATCTTTGTGTGTAGATTGTTTCTTTCTCTCGGGAAAATAAAGATTGATTCAAACACCCACCCAGCCCAAAAAATGTAAACCTTAATATACATTTAATGACGTAACTATAATTTACTAGCAGAGGTTCATGTGTTATGATTTAAATAACAGAAAATGTCAAGTAAAATGGCTCATCCTTTTTCTCAGTGACTGTTTTGAAACTGTTTTAATCTGAAGGCAGAATAACCACTTCCAGTTTCTTCTTGTGCTGAATTGTTGAACTTGACAAAAGCTCTGCAGAGGAATCAAACAGTTTCATTTTCACTCATCACGTTTGTTACTGATGATCAATACGAAACGTGAATAAAACACGAACTGACACTTTCACTGTGTTTATATTTTAACATGATGCCTATTCTTCATAATGCATATACAACTGTACTATTCAATACAAGACAAACTGTACAAATACAAAATACAGACTACAATATATGTATGTAGGCTGGGGAGGGGGTCAGACAGTACAGGGGTCAAAGGTCACATCATCAGTCTGAGTCCTCAGGTCGCAGCTTGTCCATCACTGCATCATCCCGCCCCCTGCTGGTCCACAAGAAACTCACAGCCTCACTCATCTTACTGTCATATTTATTACATATATATTTATCATTTATTCATGACGTGTGTCTCAAAGGTGAGAAGCTGACAGGTTATTTCTTACGAGTCTGTCTGAGACTCAAAGAGCTGAGTCGTGAACTTCGATCCATCAGACTGAGTTTAAACTCATTTCTTTAGATGCACAGTGGAAACATGGAAACATGGAAACATTCACCACTGTTTGTGACCAAATTATCACAAAGATCAACATCTAACAACGAAACATCCTGGAGCACGCGGAAGTGACAAATATCAGTCTAAATAAATCTGTGATTACTTTTATGTATGTTTTAAAATATGATTAACTTTGCAGATTTTGTTTTTGATGATTGTTTAATATCTATATATGTTTTAATTGTGGATTCTATAGGACTAGTTCTGCTTTACAAAATAAAAATAATGATAATAATACCTACTACTACTACTTCTACTACTAACGTTATAATATATATATATATATATATATATATATATTCAGAACTGTGTCGTTGTTCTTTTGATATGTACAGTCATATTTTAAAGAAACGTAATGATGGTAAAAAATCTCTTAAAACGTTTGATGATATTTTCAGTCTTGAATGTGCTCTGGTTTGTGATTGGTCCGTTTAGCAGCATTGAGCTTCAAAATAAAACAGCAATGTAACGTGTTGACGATCTTTTCAAGTAGAAATGAGTTAAAAAACTACATTTTAAATGACTAATGACCCCTTTGATTTTATTGTTGGTGTTAGTATTATTAAATTCTTACGGTCTTTATTTATTGTCAGTTAAATGTTTTAGTTGTGGGAGGTATACAACAAAGGGACTTATTTTGAAAACTGAAAGCGGAAGTGTGTTTGTTTATCCAGATGACAGGAAGTGGTGCAGCTCTGTGTTTTATGTTATAAACGTTTTTTACGTCTGTGTGTGTGTGTGTGTCTGTGTGTGTATGTGTGTGTGGGAACAGACACGTGATCAAACCGGTTTATAAACAGTTTATGGTTCAAACACAACAACACTCGTCAAGCTTCCGGTTTGTGTTGTTTTTCTTCTTCTACGTTTTAACTGCGACAACGAGTGAAACAGACGATGTTTCCATGAGAGGTCAGTTCACACACTCACACACACACTCACACACTCACACACTCACACATTCTGTCTCTCGATGAGAGAGAGAGAGACAGAGTGTGTGTGTGAGAGAGAGAGAGAGTCTCTAAGTCTATGTAAAGTCCTCTGAAGTCCTGGAGCTATAAGTGTGTGTGTGTGTGTTTGTGTGTGTGTGTGTTTGTGTGTGTGTACTTTAGATGATGCCTACCTGAGGGGACGTGATGGACAAAGTCAAAACAAGCCGTGTGAGTCGGCCTCAGAGGATCAGTGAAGCATCCAAGGTCAGTGTGTGTTTGTGTGACATCAACATTTCTCAAAACACAACAGCAAAATTATAGTTTTCAGAAATTTGTTTTGATGTTTTCACCATTTGAGCTGCAATAGTCAAAATTCAAACCCAACACACAGTAGCTCTAACGTTGTGCTTATTGGTTACCATGGTAACAAGTATTTAGAGTTAAAATGTGCGATAATCCATAATTATCTCACCTGATGATGTTAAATCCTCAAGTTTAAATTTAAACGTGTGAAATACAAAACATTAACTTTTAAAGTGGTTCCTCATAAAAGATGCTGACTGTCACATTGTTGTTAAAACTGCATAAACATCCTATTAAAGATATTTCACAAAAATGGTTTCTATGAACCTTTTAATCTAAATACGTAATGTTTTTTAAAAGGTCTCTTTCTTCTTCTTCTGTGCTGGATTTGTTTTGTGGTGATTTCTAATAACTGTGAATAAGTAAAAACCCGAGTTGTGTTTCCCGATCCGTGTCCGGCGGCGCTGCAGGTGTTCCGATGGGCGGACCGGGCTGCGGAGGTGCTGCGCGGCCTCGACGAGCAGCGGCAGCTCCGTCACTTCTGTGACGTGGTGCTCGTGGCCGATGACCTGCGGGTCCCGGCTCACCGCGCCCTGCTCGCCATCTCCAGCCCGTACTTCCACGCCATGTTCACCTTGGGCATGAGGGAGGAGCATCAGGAGGAGGTGAAGTCACAACATCACAGATTTGTTTGCACCCGGTTCATCATTTCTCCCATTTAACGTGAAGATTATTCATGTTCGAGTCGCCCTGATATCTCCGTGCTCCTCCTGCCCAGGTGGAGCTGGTTGGGTTGTCCTGCATCGGTCTGAAGGCTGTGGTCGACTTCCTGTACACCGGAGAGCTGCCATTGGACGGAGGGAACATTGACTCTGTGCTGGAAGCTGCTCACCTGCTGCAGGTACTTCCTGCTCCACACGTGTTGTTAACGTGTACGACACAAGATGGACGACATGCCCGCTCCTCAAAAGTGAAGCCAAAGCGTCTCTATTGCCCCCTGGTGGCTGGTTGCAGTAGAGCTCATAAACCTCCTCCATGTTAGCAGATGGGACATGAGCCAAACTAAATAATCAAAGTAGACGTTAAGTAAATGTAGTTTTTATCACACTGATGTTTGTCAGTGTTCATGTTTCAGTCTGTGCAGCAGGGATGTTCAGGGCGCCACTCATCACTTCCTTGCTGTTGTTCAGGTGTGGCGAGCGGTGGATTTCTGCTGTCAGTACCTGGAGCAGGAGGTGAGCGAGGACAACTACCTGTACCTGCAGGAACTGGCTCTGTTCTACAGCCTCGAGCGACTGGACACCTTCATCGACCGCTTCATTCTCGCACGTTTCGCCACGCTCTCTTTCACCCGGGACTTCCTGCACAACATTCCTCTACACAAACTCAGCTCCTACCTCGCCAGCAGCCAGGTAACTGCTGCAGGTGTTTTAAGTGCTGGGAGTTTCACACATCGTGTTGGTGGAGAAGAGAAGTGGCGAGAGGAGCCTCCATCATTAATCTCAGTGCTCCTCCTCTTCTTCTTCATCAGGTTCAGCACGACAGCGAGCAGGCACTCCTCCAGGCCGCCATGCAGTGGCTCAGCCAGACTCCCAAGCGGACGGCCCATTCCACACAGCTCCTCTCCCACATCCGCTTCCCTCTGATGCCAGCGGTCGACCTCGTCAACCGGGTGCTCTCGACGGTGCGGTCGCTTCTGCCGGGGGAGGCTGGCTACGAGGCGCTGGTGGAGGAAGCTCTAGAGTACCACACGAATTCCAGCGCTCAGCCACTCCTGCAGACAGGACGCACCGCGCTGAGGGGGGGAGTGGAGCAGCTGCTGCTGATTGGAGGAGAGGTACAGAGGATTTCATTTCTGGATCTCTCCATCATGTTGTCAAGTTGTCTGTCCCCGCCCTCGAGTGAACAAGATATCTCACGAGCACCTTGAGGGAATCAAACGTACAAACGTTCAGTTGGATGCAAGAGTGAACTCATTGAACTTGGTCAAAGGTCACTGAGGCACATCTCAAGTCTGAACCACCTCTTCTCACACAAGTCGAGTTAAGTCTTTAAACTCATTCGATTCTTCTCGTCTTTACTTCTCAAGGTGTCGGAGTTCGGAGAGGAGCTGAGCGCCAACGTTTGTCGGCTGGTCGGTGAAACAGAAAAGTGGGAGGTGGAAACGGAGCTGCCGGACCAGCGGAGCCACCACTGCCTGGCGGTACTGGGCGGCTTCATCTTTGCTGCAGGCGGCAGCTCATCCAGGTACAATGGTGGAGATGCTGCCTGTAACCTCCTGTACAGATACGACCCCCGACACAACCAGTGGACCAGGGTACTTCACCAGACCAATGCTTACAGTTCATTACTACCTGCTTTTGAATTTCAGCAGCTGAATAACACACAAAGTGACAGTATGATGTTTTTCCAGGGGGCGCCAATGACCCAGCGGCGGGTGGACTTCTACCTGGGGGCAGTGGGACAGTGTCTGATCGCTGTTGGTGGAAGGAACGACACCGGAGCTCTGTCGTCTGTGGAGGTTTATTGTCCAGCTGAGAACTGCTGGTCCTACGTGGCAGAACTGCCCCGGTAACACGACTTCATGCTGGGTCTGCTCTTTAGTGGGGGGATGAACTTTGGTACAAACATTTACAGTCGGTGAAAACGTGTCCAACCCTTCAGAAAATCTGAGGTTCCAGCTCATTCAGCTGGTTTCAGTACAAATGAAGAAACCAGCTAATCAACATATTTTCTCAGGAACTGAATTTTATCCCAAGTGACCAAAACAAGTTAAATATCAACCCACTAAGCCCTGAGGTGCTTTTAAAAAGCCTAAATGGTGAAACATGCTCATGTTGCATTCGGCCTTAACCCATTCAAAGTTTGTTTAATTCTGTTTCTCTAGGTTTACCTACGGTCACGCTGGGACCGTCCACCACGGCATGGTTTACATCTCAGGCGGCCATGACTTTCAGATCGGCCCGTACCGCAGAGAGGTCCTGAGCTATGATCCGTCACAGGACGGTGAGGTTTGGGTGGAACGCCAGGCCATGTCTATGGCCCGAGGTTGGCACTGCATGGCCTCCCTCAACCACCTCATCTACGCCATCGGGGGCAGCGACGACCACGAGGACACCACTGAGCGCTTCGACATCCTGCAGGTCGAGTCCTACGACCCACGTAGCGGCCAGTGGACCCGGGTGGCAGCGTTGTTGCTGCCCAACAGCGAGGCGGGGCTTGCAGTGTGGGCAGGCAAGATCTACGTGCTGGGGGGCTACAGCTGGGAGAGCATGGTGTTCTCCAGAGCCATGCAGGTGTACGACCCCGACAAAGGTTCGTGGTCCAGAGGGCCCAACCTGCCAAAACGCATCGCAGGGGCCTCAGCGTGTGTTTGCACCGTAAAGCCCTCGACATCATCATCATCATCATCATCCTCCTCTCCGGAGACGAAGAAGAAGATGGGACAAAGAGTGAAAGGAAGATCAAACCCTGTGTAACGACGAAGGACTTTCTATTCGTCCAGATAGAAGCATCAGCTCATAACATAACCAGCGCAGGAGGAATCTCTGACTGCTCCAACATTTGTGTTCTGATGAGGAGGTTCTGCACTAAACCCGTGGAAGTGAAGTCTGGTTCACTGGAAGCTCCAACGTTCCAAGGATCCGGAACAGAATCAAGAACCAGAGCTGATCTGGTGGAAGAAGAGTTGGCCTCTGAGTTTTAAATAGAACCCATCACCTCCATCAGGGAATCATATAAACTGAAGGAGGGAAGTGGAGACAAATGATGTTAAGCTGAAGTATTTATTCCTCAACGATTCCAGTATTTTTCCACAGCCACATTTATAAACTTCTCTCCTGTGTCGTGTCTTCCCAGGACCTCTGTCCTCCTTAAAAGAGGAAGTTGACTGTCTGTGGACGGAGATGTTCCGTCTTTTAGTTTTTATCTATTCGACTTCTGAGCCTTGGTTCCCATGGTTACTGCAGAAGAGAGAGGGGACTGAACTGTGTCGGGCCGAGTGAGGATCAATATGAATAAAACTAAGTTCAGTTTTAAACCATGAAAACCAGATAAACAGCCTCGACCGGCACATTTTGACAACTGACTGTAATAAAATATGAAACTCAACTCTCAACTGTCAAACTGCTTTTAATTAAAAATAATCTTTTGTCAACAGAAACACACTTGACTTTATTCATAACAGGAAAACATTAAGAGCTGATCTATATTTTCTTTACATTCATGTTTGTAAACTGAATTTTCTTCACAGTTGTCATCACATTTCATCAGGTATCAGGTAAACGAGTCACTGATGGATTTCAGTGTGTGATGCTGGTGGTAGGAGACGTTCTGAGTATTTCCTATTGGTCAAATCGAATCACGTGAGACGAGCTCGACTTTGGCCTCAGTGCTGCAGAGGCACGTCCCTGGAAGGTGAATGTTTGAGTGAAGGTCCAGTTTGTCGTCTTTTCTCTCTCCGCTCGTTAAAGCCTCACACAAAGGGATAGTACGGATGAGACTTGACTCTGAGAAACACAACACACACACACAGTGAATCGCTGCATCGAGCACGAGGCCGAAGCTACAGAGGACGTTTTGTCGACTTACTCCTCAAACAGGAAGGCCTTCCACCCTCGGTCCAGACCTCTCAGAGCGCTCATGTCTTCTTCAGACAGACTGAAGCCAAAGATCTGCACAATAACCCAGCGGCAGGGACACAGGCTGGTTTAACCATGTTACTACTTCCACAAGCAGCTTTTTGTGTGTTCATGTGTATAGTTTAGTCAGTAAACTGGTGGATTATTACATGACAGAATATGTGCAGCATCTATATTTGCTGTTTAAGATTGTTCACCCTTTATTGGTCCCACAACGGGGGAAATTACCTTTGTGTTTTCAAGAATGCGATGAGGTTTGTCACTCTTAGGAATAACGGCCACACCCTGCTGTACGTGGTACCTCAGCAAAACCTGCCACAATACAACACTACTGTTAATGACAAAGTAATACACACACACATATATACATACACACATACATGTACACACAGTACAGACACCTGCACTGACCTGTGCCGCGCTGTGTCCGTGCTTTTTGGCAATTTCTGTAACGACTGGGTCGTCCAGGAGTTTATGAGGATCCGTGTCTCCTCTAAACCTGAGACAGGCAAAACAAAGAAAACACACAATTCTTTTATTCATGACAATCTGAAGGCATGATGGGGGATTATTAAAGTCCAGCTGATGTGGAAAACCTCAAATTGAAAACAGTCGAATGAAGAAATGTAGTTGAGGTTTGATATTTTACAGTTTAACTATAAACTTGATTATATAAAAAGAAAACACAAATATATCGAACTTGAAGACTACAAGAATATTTTCTTTATGTTGAAGAAATTCACATTTCTACTTTGGTTATTTTGTAAAACAAGTTTCCATATTAAACATAAACGGCTGATAATGATAAATGATTTTCATTCATTAAAATTTGAAATGGCAGCAAAAAAACAACTGCACAGAAAATGTTTGGCTGTGAATCCTGAACTGAATCAAAATCCTCATAATAAACAAAGAAGAAACATTTATTCAAACAAAAACCTAAAAACAACAACTGATAGTGATAAAGAACATAGAGAATAAAGGAATTCATATCTTTTTCCATCATGAGGGCAGAGAACATAAAACCAATAAATAATAAGTTTAAGAACACGAGGAACAAACATATTGTTTGGCTCAAAACCAAAGAATTAAATAAAGTGAAATACAATATGTATTTGAAGTATTTGTATTTTTAAAAGGATTACACAAACTGAGTCTTTTATGTTAATATCACATCCTGGTTATTTGAGGAAACCTTTGCCTCCTCTGACCTTTAAAGAGTGTGGTGTATTTAGCTAACATGGATCATTTTGACACGTGTGTAAAACATAATGACAGGTTTAAAGCTAGCGGCGCCTGATTTCTGGACTCTCAGACTTCCTAAGTATTATTCCATATGTTACTTGTTTGTTCTCTCCTTCTGAGAATGCTCTTTGACCTGTTAGATGGAGAGGTTTCCATCTTCAAGTAGGAAGCATGTTTTGAATTAGATGCCCCTATGTGTGATGTCATTTTATCTCAAGTTTTGGGCGTAAACAAGTTCCCTATATGAATGCTTGTCCGACACCGGCGACTCAGACTTCTGCATTGGCCGAGAACGTCTCCGGGTATACCTAGGTACCCGTCCTGACCTGTAACGTCTGTGTAATAAACCTTATTATACAAGCAAGAACGGTGTCCGCGGAGATTCCTTCATCATCATCTTCAACATCACTGCTGCTTAAATATACGACAAGAGCATCAGAGTGATGCTGGGAGTCTTACATGTCTGGGGGTCGTGCCGGTGAACCAAAGGGGCTGTAGGCGACCAGAGTGATGTTCCTGGACTTACAGAACTCCACCATCTCTGTGTGCACCATGTAAGGATGCAGCTCCACCTGCAGATATGGAAAGTTAGAGGCGAGGATCTGTGGATGTTGATCCATGCAGACAAAAAGCTTCTGGAGTATATGGCGGCACCTGGTTGACAGCAGGGGGCACCTGACACAGAGCAAGAAGTCTCTCCAGCTGTAAGACGCTGAAGTTGGAGACTCCGATGCTCTTCACCTTCCCTGAGGCCTGGAGAGCTTCCATCCCCTGAAAACACACAGTGACGGTCAACGTGTGCCGCTGCAGATCCACCAGGACGTTCTGTCACACGTTACTTTACAGGAACTGAACTAGAAATGATATGTTGTTAATGAGACACTAAACAAACACATTTCTCCTTAATAAGAACTTTTATCAGACCATTGAATGCTGTTTTTAAACAAGAAAGTAAAATTCACCTTGAGGAGGAAAGGTTTATATATATATATATATATATATTTATTTATTTACATAATTTTTCTGTATATTTTTATTACTACAACTCATCTTTTGAAATGTAAACCGAGAGATCACACATTCTTACCCTCCACACGTCCACGTAGTCGATGTCAGACGTCAGTATCTCTCCGTCCTTTTTTGGAAAGAGCTCATCACCGACTTTCTGTGGAGACATTTTAAATTCTAACAAAAGCTTGTTGGCAGAAACACGCGTCCTTATTTCATTTTATTTATTTAGCAAACTTTAAAAACACAGGTCGGCCAGAAATGACTCTTAAACTGCTTTAAATCATATTTTGATATTGTACAATGAGTAAAATGACGTCATTTGAGCAGGTGGACAAACCTGTAATGACTATGATTGACTCTTAAGGCTCTCACTAACACCCGATACAACAGATTTGTACAGTGTCAGAGCTTTGACCTTCTGCCCCCTGGTGGTCAAGAATCATTTGATGCAGCTTTAACTCATTTACTTCATAAAAATTCCACCACTCCCATTAATCGTAATTCCGTCACACTGTGCAGGATGTTTTTATATATATCTATATCTATATATATAGATCTATATGCTGACCTTCAGGCCGACAGGGAAGTGCACAAGGTAAAGATCCAGGTAGTCGAGCTGGAGATCGTTCAGGGATTTGTTCAGACACGCAGGGATGTCCTCTGCAGCATGGTGGGTAATCCACAGCTGGAAATTAAAGAAATAAAATAAAACCAAGTAGAATATGTAAGAAAGCATTTGAAGCATTCAAATCAAAACAGGTAGTGATGAAATAATGTCAAATCATTTGATCAGCACCCACCTTACTGACGAGGAACATGTCCTGTCGCCTGATGATGCCCTGCTGCATCTTGGAGCGCAGAGCTTTGCCGATATCCACCTCGTTGCCGTACAACCAGGCCGTGTCGATGTGGCGGTAGCCGGCAGCGATGGCCGCCTCCACCGCGCCCTGGACCGAGGTACGAGGAAGGTGGGAGGACTGGAGCAAAGAAAACACAGTAAAACCATAAACAGCTTCACTTCTGTTACAAGCCGTTCATCAAGGGCATTTGGAGTTTAGGAAAGACGGTCAATATATCAAGTTATTTATCACACTCATCCGTCTACATGTTCACCATAAAGACTGGAAACAGTTTAGTTCATAACCACCATTAAAAGTACGTATTGTCCTTTTTATATCTTTGTCTTTGAACTGATCAAAGCAGATGAGATGGAATGAGTGGAAACAAATGCAGAAGCAGAATCATCAACGTATCTTTCAATAAAACGTTTGGTAAACAAAAAGTCAGGAAAACTCCCAGAAGATGAGAAGTGGAACCGGATGAAGACACAACGTGAGACGCTGAGCGAGGAGGAACCAAGACGAAGTGACAAACACAGGAGGGAAACAGAGGAAGAGGAGGAAGAGGAGGGACTCAGGTAGGACACATCCGGCTGCAGGTGAACAAGGAAGCAGGAAACACGAGGAAGTGAAGTGAGACCAGATTTCAAAATAAAACTGAAAATGAGACAACAAACATGAGAAATGACAAAAATAGAAGTAGTTTTGTCCTCATCAGTTGTCTTAATTCAGTTTTCTTCAAATTACCGTTCCGGCTGCATCTGTCCTGTTTCCTGTTTCGACCTGAAGGTGTGTTTGAGGGCGGAGCCTGTTTAAATACAGAGGCCAGGTAAAATGGACCAGACCAAGTGCTGCACCAGCATGGGGGTGGGTGGGGTTTCTTTTTATGAAGTTTTATTTGTTAGCATTAGACATTAGCGTTCACGAGTACACCTCGTGAGAACGTCTGGAGGACGTCTGGAGTTCAGTGCAGGTCGGAGAGCAGAGGCATCAATTAACCCTAATCACAACACAGTGGACCAGCTGGCCAATCAGAGCAGCTTTATCAGGAGGCGGGCCTTAAAGAGACAGGAGCTAAAACCGAGTGTTTGAGACAGAGGCTGAAAAGAGGAGCTGCAGCGACAGACAGGCTCAGGGAGGGTTTCCTGAAGATTAGAGCATGAAAACCTAAGTTCTCTTTAGAACAGTTCTATAGCCCTGCTCCCTGGAGGAGGATACATATAAAGAGGAGTAATCTTACAATCATTCACTCGTTAGAAAGACTTCATTCACTGAATAACCTGTTGACCAAAGTGCAGCTCAGAGCAAAAACAAGGTGATGACAGCTGAACACAGATATAAGAAGGAGTGTGTGACGCTACCTTCCACGTCCCCAGACCCAGAACGGGCATGTGTGAGCCGTCGTTCAGCTCTAAGGTCCGGGCCACCTGCGTCTCCTCCATTTCCACAGAGAACATTAAACCACACGACGAAACGACAAGCTCATCGCTCAGGGCTTCCTCTTCTCTCCGGTTCCTCTTGGCCGTGACTTCACGTCCTTCCTTTTTTCTTTGCTGATTCTGCTTCTCTATCTCGTGCCCTTCTGTCCTTAACCCACTCCCTTGTTCTTCATATTTCTCTCCCTCTCTTTTCTTATCAGTGCAGAAGTTAATTATTGGACAACACTCAAAGTACTTGAGCAGCACACACAGTATTTACATGTATACTCAGTAAGTCAGGAGGAGCATGTTGCAAAGGTCACTTTGGTTAACGGCATAGGGGTGAAGTATAAACACACACACACACACACATGCACACACATGCGCACACATGCAGGTTCACTGTGAAGAGAAAATCTGCTGTAATGTCTCCAGTCACCTTTAGATGGTGATGTTGTATCATTGTGTCACAGATGATTTCTAGGAAAGAGAAAAACAATAACACAATAAATACTCACTAATCTTCATGTTAAAAAGCAAAAAGCTTCTGCAGCTACATGATTGACTGTGTTTGATATATTGGACAGTAACTGTAAATTATGTTATTTTTGGACATTTGTTATTTAGCTTTTTAAATTACTGTTTTTATATATAAGTATAAGTTCATTGTTTTATGCTTATATTTAGCATATAATCACAGTTTGCTTTCGGGCTGTGGTTCAGGAGCTGGAGAGACGTTTACAGAGCATGGGGCCAAAAGTATCAAAATCCTCGTGCGTCATTTGGTTTGTGGTGATATAATTATTGAAACTAGAATGTGAGTCAGTGGAGAAGAAACCTCCAGCGATGCCAAACAATCAGACACATGATTGTCTAGTTCTTATAAAATATAATTATTATATCATTCTTTTAAAATGTTACCGACCATAGACATCTTGGTTGCTCCCTGGTGGCTGGCTGCAGTCTCCTCCATGTTAGCAGAGGGGACATGAGGAGACAGAAGAGGAACAATGGTTCCTCTTCTGTCTCCTCCATGTTAGCAGAGGGGACATGTGGAGACAGAAGAGGAACAATGGTTCACAGTGGGTTTGTGATGTTTTATATTGAATCTAAGCTGAAACCAGCACAAGATGAATTTGCTGGTAATGCTTTTAAAAATAAAACGAAGATTTCTGTTGTGTATGTGGATGAGACTCAGAACAAACATGCACAGCAGTAATGGAACACACCCCCAACACCAAACAAGACATTTAGAAGAAGAGGTAACAAGATGAATGGTTTGAAGTTTGAAGTTAGAAGTTAGAAGTGTGTTTATTTCCATCGTGACTCATCACAATCTGTGCAGCACAGTCTCTGGATTGCCACTCCTCAGAGAATCTGATTCTTATGTAACTCACACGTGACTGCACACACACATGGATCCGTACACTTCTTCTCATCCTGGGCCCCCGGAAACATGTGTGAACACTCCGGAGGATTGAGTTACCTTCTCCTCTGCAGTTTGCTCTCTGGAAACACAAAACTTTAAATGTATATAAATTAGCCAACTGTACAACAGTGTCAGCAGAACATTAAAGTATTGGACAGTACGGGCCTTGGGTTTGATGGGACCCAGTCCTGCAGAGATGGTCTCTGCAGAACTGGACCTTAAATCAATCAATCCACAAACGCACTGAGATTTGCTCCTGTTCACTCTGAGTGGTTTTTTGTGTGCGTGTACTTTTTCTCTACCATGTGGTCACAGGGATTTACACAAAGACCTGAAGTAAACCAGTGTCCAGAGAGAAATTCTGCAGCTAAAGATACATATTTGGCCTCTGGCACATTCTAATGTCACTATTCCTTCATATACACTCATTTTAATTACTGCATATTAAAGGCCAATCAGAGAGCACGTTCCTCCGACAAGGCTAACGCCCAATTTCCTTGTGTTAGACACAACAAAGAAAGAATCCTGGATCCGCCCATTTATCCAGATCCTCTTCCTAATTTATGAGTTCTTTGTTGGGTCGTGAACCACCAACCTGAAATATTAATATTTAAAACATATTCCTGACTCATCTGTGATATTTTGATGAAAAATATCAATTATTTGTATTTATTGACACCTGATGGAATCCGTCAGAGTGACAGAGAACGTGAATCACTGTTTTATCAGTATCAAAAATTCTCTAATGCTCTTTTCTTATATCAATCAACACCAGTCATGTCAACAAGTTTATTTTATTAAGCAACTATCAACAAAACTACTAAATAAAATGTATAAATGACTTTCAATATGACACAATTAACATACAAATAATATACAGATAAAGTTCTGATAAAGACTCATTTTCAAGCACAAGCAAAGTATAGAGAAGATTATAGATACATAATGTTTATAAAAAGGAATATTGTACATTTATATAAAATAATTCCTCTAATTATCGATCAGAAAGTTAAGAAAAGTATCAAAAGGTAAAAGTGAAGAAGAATCGAGCCGATGTCCTGCAGTGGATTTCACAGAGATTACATCACAAAGCGCTACACAAATTATATAAATACACAAAAACCAGTAGAGGTTAATATACGTCGCTCATATAAAATATAAATATTAGGTTTTATCATTTCAAAGGTTTACATATAAAATTACAGCACGAACGGAACATCAGATTCGCTGCTCACCAGCTTCTCGTTACCACAGTGACGACAATATCAAAACAGATCTGACATCAGATTCGTGTGGGGGGGATAAGCACCAGCGAGCCACACACACAGGAAGTGATTATGTCGTAACAATGGTGCACGTAAACATCTGGGATCAATCAGACGGTGACTGAACGGGGGATAATCTCAGTTTACATTTTATACACGTGTGGATTTATTCACCTTCGTCTCCATGAAGGATTTGAAGGAGGCTCTGAAATGGTTGTTTGCAAAAACAAACCTGATTTCTGATTAGACAACTGAGCCTTTGTTTTTCTAACTTGTCATGATCAGCCTCAGTCTGTGGTTTGAGTTAAACATGATGAGTGTGTGCGACCAGAGTTCAGTCCATCCTCTGGTCTTCATCACTGGTCCAGGTCGTTGCCACTATCGCGGCTGTTGGGCCGATAGTGGCACAGGCAGAACTCCCGGATCCGACTGCAGGCCTCCACCATCATCTCCTTCGGCACCGTCAACACGATGCGGAAGAAGTTGGGATACTCGAAGGCCTGCGAGAGGACAGGACGTGCACACATGATGACACCTTGTATTTTGACAATGTCAGGACAAAGAGATGGACGAGGAGAGGACGGAGAAACGCTGACTTACAGAGGCAGGTAGACAGAAGACCGACTGTTCAGTGACCAGACGTTCAGTGAAGTCCACATCGTTCTTAAAGTCTGGGAAGTGATCCATGTCCATCCCCACCTGGACACACACACACACACACACACTTATATAATAACACTCTCATCAGCTATTCTACATAAAAAGGTAAAAACTATTAGAAATGAATTCCTCAGAATGACATATTCATTGAACTCAGTGTTATTTCTCTTAGTTTATTAAAGTATGGCTTCCGTCTTTGACTTTGAACAGTCCCAGTTCATTTTGGACACGTGCACGAAACCAACACAGTGTGTAACTCAACAGCATCGTTTCTGTCCTGTTACTGTCCGTGTGTTTCTGACTTCACGCTGCATCAGGTTGTTGTAAAATGTAAAGACTAGAGATTTAAACCTGACGTCAGAAGACAAATTAAAACATTCATTGTGACATAAAACATATATATTGCGTGTTCAAAAGTTACCGACCATGAGGTACATGGCTCCTGAGGTCTTGACGGGGTTCAGGCCGGCGACAGTGGACAGCTCGTTGAAGCAGATCTCTGCGTTAGACTGAGGAGACAAAGATAAATCATGACATCCGTCTCTTATGATGCGTATTAATGTAAGTTCTAAATCCTCATAATTATCCCCAGATGTACCTTTAGTAAGCTGATGGTGTTGTTGTAGAAGCTTTGAGGCGTGTTATTGAGGATGCCCTCCAGCGCCCCCTGGATCAGACTGCAGGCTCCCAGAATACGTTGGGTCAGTTTCACCAGCCCCTGACGAATCTGTAGACGAGACACATGTCATTTAGTTTAATACGAGAGTGTGTGTGTGTGTGTGTGTGTGTGTGTGTGTGTGTGTGTGTGTGTGTGTGTGTGTGTGTGTGTGTGTGTTTGGTTACGTACCGCAGATCCAAGTATGTCATTCCTGTCATGGATGAGGATCCATCCCATCCTCCACCCGGGGACCAGCCAGCGTTTTGCCAGACCCCCGCAGGAGATGACGGGGACGTCACTGCTGAGCGACGCCATGGAAGGACAGCTGCAGCCTGGTAGCACCTGGAGGAGCAGGAACAATTAGATACGTTCGTACGGTGAAGTCATCCAGGCGCCATTATACTGAGTAACCGAAGGCGTAACTGTAGCGTTGATGGAGCTCAAATGGTGCGGCCATCTTTTCCACAAGAAAACAACGTTTAGCAAACATTAATATCAAAACTTGACTTTTCTGGACAACGGAACAAACCGTAAACACAACATTTCCTACACAGCTGTAAGGGGTTGACCAATCACAACAGAGTGAGGCCAGCTGGCCAATCAGAGCAGACTGAGGGGGGTCTTAAAGAGACAGGAGCAAAAACCAAGTGTTTGAGACAGAGGCTGAAAAGAGGAGCTGCAGCAAAGGACAGTTTTCTGAACTGATTGAAATGATCAACCTGAATATGAGCAGAATGTCTCCTTTCAGTTTCCAAAATAATAAACTGAAAGATGGTAAATGAAGCTGAAACTCACTGTGACACAAATAAACAATCATAGAGTCTAAGAAAAGGGGAAAAGTCATAGATTCTTCATCATTTCTTTAATAAACATAACTTTCTCAGCGCCTGATAATCTTGTAACTCATAAAACGAGCATTGTGAGTAAGTTGGCTGAATCTCCTCCTGAGATATTTGATATTTGATATTTGCTCTGGACGTGAAACCTCGCTCCACGCACACAAAGCTGCTTCTCATTATAGTCGTACAGTATCTTGGACACCGAGCCAGGAGCCGAGCCAGGAGCCGAGCCAGGTCCTACTGGTCACACGGCTGCCAACTGTAAAACAGCACGAACTGCTGAGGTCTAATTTGAACTTGAACTCACTCACTCCTCCAATCTCTGAACCCGAGAACATCTAGATTTCTTTTGTTGTTTTTGTAGTTCTCCATCTTGCTTTGTTTTACTTTTATACGTGTACATACATTTGAATCACTTATATATTTGTGTAAACCAATAAAATAAAAAAGCAAATGGTGACACTAAAAGGTGACATAGTTCTTTATCTTTAGATTTTAATTAAAGCTGAGGGATGTACCTGGTTCGAATTTTGCTGATATCTGGTAAGAAAGGAATCATAAGAAGAAGAGCTGGAGCCTGACAGCCGAGAAAAGTGGTTTGAGAAGGAAATTTACTCAGCTGGAAGAAAAGTGGGAGAAAGTGTTGGGATGATGAAAGGAATCAGAGAAAGGACGGACGGAGGTGGAACAAATCAAGTGTTGTTTTCTATATGACTGAATAAAAGTTAAAAATATCTCTAAAGAAACAGTGAGTAACTCTGTAGCTGATTTACAAACATCTGCCCAGATGTGTTGTGAGTTTACTGCGGGTCCTGAGGTCGGGGGGGTTGGAGGTGAAGTGCCCCACTGATTTAGTGTCTGCTCGGCCGGGGCAGTTCACAGACGATCTGGCCCCTCCCTCCAGCCATAAAAAGAAATGCCTCCACGCCCCCCCCCCCCCACACTACCACCACCAATCCTCTCCTCAACTGCCTCTCCGCCCCCCACACGCCCCTCGACTCCTCCCTGCATGTCCCACCCCCCCATCACCAGGATTAAGTGCAACCACATGTAGCCAGAAAAGGTGCTGAGTCATTGTGCTCTGCTTGGTTCAATGTGAAGGAGTCAGATGGCGACAGAGGAGGGGGGGGAGGGGAGGGGTCTCTGGATGCACCCAACAACCCCGACTCTAAAACTTTTCCACTCACTGCTGCTGCAAGACATTTTTTAAAAAGCCCCGACGTTAACCTGCGAAAATGCATTTGTCTTCATGCACCTGGTGAAAAACTGCGTTTTAGTTTGAGTGGCTGAGAGACAACGTGTGTTTGTGTTCATCCTCAGTAGAAACAGCTTGTTTGATTTAAAAAGCGTGAAGCTGGGAGTAAGAACATACCAACCCTGTGTTTCCTGCTTACATAAGGACACACCAGCTTATATACCGACATCATATAGGCCACGCTTCACCCAATCAGAAGAAGGGGGCGGCGTGTTGCTAACAACATCTCAACCCTCGAAACGAACCAAACAGCGATAAAACCTGATTTGGACGTTTACTCCAGCAGAGGAAAGGCGATGAAATGATGCTCGAGGAAAACAATATATAAAGATGCAAATATTTCATGTCAGTCAGTGTTGATAATTATCTACGTCCTCGTCTACGTCTTTGTTTTTCTGTGGAATTAAACCCAAGAGAAACAAATACAAGCGTCAGTTACAAGGTCGAACTCGGTGAACCATGTTTTACACTGTGCAGAGATACGTTCTTTACTTCTCCTTAGTTTTATAGTCTTTTTTACTTATTCTAAAATGGTTACATGTTTACAGGAGGATTTGACGTTCTGCTGCCATAACCAGAGAATTTTCCCTGACGTGGAATCAATAAGGTTCTTATCTCATCTTAATAAAGCCTTTGATGGATATATCAAATCTATATTTGTTCATTTTAGCATCAGACTGTCGATGAATTAGATCAATGAGTCATTTGATGCTGATTTTTAAAAGGACATTTTCACATAGGACCCATATTTAGTCTTTATCTAAGTGGAAAACTACTGGATTCAACTCTGACCTTTTGTCCACTTTTATAATGTTATAGTGTTTGTGTGTGTGTGTGTGTGTGTGTGTGTGTGCGCGTGCGTGTGTGTGTGCGCGTGTGTGTGTGTGTGTGTGTGTGTGTGTGTGTGTGTGTGTGTGTGTGTGTGTGTGTGTGCATGTGTGTGTGTGTGTGTGTGTGTGTGTGTGTGTGTGTGTGTGTGCGTGTGTGTGTGTGTGTGTGTGTGTGTGTGTGTGTGTGTGTGTGTGCGTGCACATGTTTGCACGAACAGGACGTTTGACCAGTACAAACTTTTCAAGGCCGACACTGACGTCCACGTTTTAGACTGAATTTGCTGATGTTGTTTTTTTTCTTTGATCCTCAGTTTGGTCTCTCTCAGGTTTGACAGGTTTGTTTGCTTTGATTCCTCCAGAACAGACAACAGAGGACATTTTACATTTTTAAATCTTCTTTAGTTCTGGAGGAAAGTGCTTTAAACGATAGAGAGAAGCTGGATCCAAATACCAGCGACCGCAACACAACCTCTGCTGATGCTGCTGTGTTGAATAATGTGCCAAACCGACCGGCCGCCCTGTAGGTGTGCCTTGTGTCGGTGTGAGGTCACACTCACCATATCGCAGTAGATTTCATCGGCCAGAATAGGAACACAGTGTCTGGAGGCCACTGGGGAAACACGGGGAAAAACGTATATATGTAATTGTTCTGCTGAAATGAGCTAAGTTGTGTTTTTGTTATTTGACATGGATGAGATTTTGAGGGACGTCAGAACTGACCTTTGAGGATCTTCTGCAGATGCTCCTTGCTGTAGACGGAGCCACACGGGTTGGACGGGTTGGTAACAATCACACAGGAAGTCCTCTCGTCGATCAGGCTCTCCATCTGCTGCAGGTCGACCTCCCACGACTTTTCCGGCTGCAAATCAAAGACAACGTTTGTCAGGATGAGGACAGAAAGTGAACCGTGCATGTTAAAGCTTCCTCGTGATGCTCAGAGACTCCAGCTACCGAGAACCTGATGCAACCTGCAATTCCTACGATGGCCACAAGTCCAAATGTCTTTCAAAGTCATGCATGTGAGGGATTTTGTTGCATTCATGCAATGTCTATGAAGACGTATTAGAGCCATCGCAGAAAAATAGGAAGGTAATATGATATAATATAATCTAAATTTGCAAGAAAATCTCAAAAACATTATTATCGTAGTATTACAACATTATTCTCCTTCACATGAGCCTGATATCCAGCCGTAGTTTAGCCGTAGTTTAGCCGTAGTTTAGCCGTAGTTGTGTTAACAGTCGGCTGACGTTGTTCCTCTACTCACCAGCAGGTTGTAGAGTTTGACGTTGATGCCCATGGAGACGGCCAGAGTCTTATATAAGGAGAAGCCCGGGCATGGCACCAGGATGTTGTCCCCGGGGTTACACAGGACACTGATAGCCAGGTCAATGGCATGACTGCAGCCGCTGGTCAGGATCACATCCTGGAAGAGCACGTTTACTTTTCAGAACACAGACACTGAAACATACGATGTCATTGGGTTTTTGGGGGAGGACGTGATTTTAAAAGTGCGTGAGGATAAAGAGACGGCACCTCTGCCTCCAGTGGAGCCTCGGGGCAGCTGTAAAAGTTGGCCAAGGCCTGTCGGCTCTTCAGATAACCTGCAGGTGAACACATGCAAACAGACACACAACAACAGTTTAGAAGGACATCACTGTCAATCATTTCAGTGGATCTCTGGGCCCTATATTTCTCAACAAGCGCCAATAAAGTCACTTTTGTGGCTGTAAAACTACGTTATCTCGTATTTCACCTTCGTGCATCTGTGCCAGAGCGTTCAGGAAAAACATCAACTGATGATTAATGTTGGATCAGAGCGACTCACCGACAGAGGGAGCGTAGCCGTTGAATTTCTGCGAGTCTACGGCGTCTTTCACGGCCTGAAGCACCACCTGGTCTGTGGGCAGGTTTCCGAACACTGTGGGGTCCCCTGGGGAACAGGTCAAGTCACAGTTACACATAAGTGAACAAAAGAAAACATTAAAAAATAAAGGTTTTATGTATTCGTGCAGGAAATATGGTCAATCATCATTTAATAAAACAAAATGAAGACATCCGAGAGCAGCAGTGTGAAGTAAAGACTCTGGTATCTCTGGTTTTCTATCATCCAGAGTTTGGTCTCCAGTCGTAGGAAACTGGTTCTTCTGATCTCTGATTGGATTCATCTCTAAATGAAGATTTGAGTGTCAGCAGACGGATGATCAGCAGAAACCTTCTCACCTATAGAGAGAGCGATCATGGGCTTGTCTCTGTTGGGTGTGAGCTTCATCTCGTCCACGATGCTCCTGATGGGGTTGAGCGTGTTGTTGGCCATCTCTGAGGGCTTCACCTCCCACCTCTGCCGGCGGCTCTTCACCTTGGCCGGGTACAAGCTGCCGTTCATGCTGACGTGGTTGACGCCGTTTCCCAGCACCCCCCTCCCGTTGACCACGGTCCCACTCAGGGTTTTGGCGTTGAGCGCGGTTTTGCCGTGGACTCCGTTCCCGTTCATCTTAACCAAGTACGACTTGTCATCCATCCTGGAACTGAGGAGGAGGATTGAGAGGAAGAACAAGAATCGGTTTATTTCCAACCCTGGAACCTAAAATAACTTAAACTACCTAAAATACTCTATGAATTAATAATAATGTATGAACAGCCTATAAAATAAGCCCAAGTGCCCATTCTGCATTATGAGCAGTTTCAATTTTTGACGCTTAAAGTACATTTAGGTTTTGTGATTTCAACATTTTATATTTGATCATATTCACACAGTGTGGTTTTACTTTATTAACTTAAGAACAGATTATGTAATTCTCTCTTTGATGCTGATGCAAAACTGAAAAAAAAAGGAATAACATAATCCTCAAATTTGTCATTTGATTCGTAAAACAAGATAAAACCTACAGATGAATTCAAATATTCTTATTTCTAGGCTTAAAGTTCCTGCTCAGACAATAATTTTTAATTAGTTTTATTTGATTAGCTTCAAATCCCAACACACTTTATCTGTTGAGTGGATTTAGAAAAACATCTAACATTTCCATAATATAGATTAATACACATTATAATACAATGCCAATATATTTTAAACTCTGATTCATATAGAGGACAAACTTTCTTTGACTATTATCACTGATGCATTTTATTATCATCATAAATAACATGTTTAGTCTCGTAAACAGAAAGAAGTTCACAGTCAAAGCCACGAACTGATTCTGGTCCGAAACAAACAAACAGAAGAATCAGCCTCAGGGTGAAGAGGCACCAGGAGGCTGCACAGGAACCACACAGAATAAAGTCCATTTTCATTCATGATATTAATGTTCTGATGAACTGGAATCATAAAAGTCACTGACCTCAGTTAATATTCAGCACAGTTTGGTCCAAAAAGCAGCAGCAGCAGATTAATCAGCAGGAATGAAGTGGAGGATGCATCGAGCCGGTTTTATAGCTCAATACCTCAAAAATGGGTGTTGAACGCTGCCAATACTTCTATTGGTGGAGGCTGAGGGCTGTGTCATACACCCCTCTGACATCACTAACCAGAACCAAACCACCTCAGCCCTCCATCAATTATCAGCGGGGGGGGGGCAGCCCATATGGAGACGTGTCTGCGTGCGTAGTGGGGTTCAAACAGAGACAGAGTGTCAACATGACACCAGGTAGGGAATCAAACGCTTTTATTATGAAGGGACGAGTATTACCATGTTTTTATCTTCATACTCAGAGAAGGAAAGTTTACTTAGAGTCACACTGGGTTCAAATGATTAAGTCTAATATGCATAGATTCTCCTTTTAGCTCAGTGTTTGGTTTCTGGGACACAGATTTAACTGGTATCCATCGTTCTCTTGTCTGTGGTGAAGAGTTAGAACCAAATCAAAGGAAAATCTGATCTGAGATTCATTTTAAATCCAGAAGGAGTCGAACTACGGAGCAGGAATTCTCCGTGATGCTTATTTCCTACTAGAGAAAATGTCTAGTATGACTTTCTTCTTAATTACAACTTCCCTCTGTGTCCGGCTGCATTACAGATCATACACCTCCTCCATGTTAGCAGATGGGACACGGACCAAACTAAAAAAAATCCAAGTTCATGTCAAATGGATTTTATGTCGCTCTCATCCCACTGATGTTTGACGTGTGTCATCATCGTCTCTGCCCAAACACAAAGTTACTTATTCACGGTGGCTGTGACATCACGCTAACACCCGGAGTCAACAGAATGTGTTGTGGTAGAAACTGTTTGTATCCCGAGCCTCTTGACTCTTCGTGACAAATCAATGTCCACGGACAAATGTTAGTTTTGTCCAAACACAGCGAAACAGCAGTTTGTTATGTCACTGGGAGGATGTGGGTCATATTTCAAATGAGCCCAGTTTCATTCAGCTGCTTCCAGTGCAGGTTACAGTGAAGTACAGTGAGCCGCCTGATTGGTCAAACTCAAACCTCTGGGGAGAACTTCCTGTTACATGACTGCTGGTCAGTCCACCTCTTCTTCTTCTTTATGGTTCCTGTGCTCAGCGTCAGAAGATGCTCTGTAGGTATTTTACAGTTTTTCTTCAATCTTCAGTCGTTTAAGTCTTGTTTTTTTACCTCTGCTGTGGTCGCATCATTAACTGTGTGGTTTTATCCTCAGGTCAAACGTCGTCCTGGTGAAGTAACGTGAGCCGACTCCTGTTTCAACAGATTCATAAATCACAGTTCACAGTTCACGGGTCAATTCAGCATCAAACAATGTGACACAGGCTCAGTTACTGAGGTTGAGAAAGTTATAAGTTGAAATTTAAAAGATTTAAATTACGCAGTTACTACACGACACTAAAAACATATTCATGCAGTGGCATTGGATCTTGACATTGACATTGTGACGTATTGGGAGAACTGGGATCTATGACTGTGTGAAGCCTGGTGTTGACTGTGTCCAGGGGCTTGGTGGAGGTGTGAGCTCCACTTCTAGCTGGGCTTGTTTTGAGAACTTGACTCTGGCTGCTCCTGTGGCCCCAGCGTTTGACCCCAGCGTTTGACCCCAGCGTTTGACCCCAGGTTTCCTCCAGAAGTGCAGAGTCACTGTCTGGTGCTCCATCAAGAGGAGAACACTCGTAAACCAGTGTGATGGTGGAGGAGGTGGAGGAGGTGGAGGGAGGAGCCAACATGGACTCAACACAAATGATCCGACTGGTCACAAAGTTGAGCCAAAGCAGAAGAAGCTTTAACTTTAAAATGAATTATATTGTGTTTCTTGCACGATCGTGACATTATTGTGTTGATATCATCTGCCACACAACCAACCATGATGCCATGAAGACACACAAACAGACTCACTGTCGCCGCTGGTAAACATGTTGTGTTACATCAGTCTGTGTTGCTCTTGAGCCGCATGGTGGAAACATACAACATCACATGATGCAACAGTGATACGAGGAAAACGCCGGCGAACATTCAGAGGGAGGAACAACCCAGATTAAACAAATAAATACAAACCGTCCATCGAACACACAACCTGAGACGAGATCGACCCACAAACATCATGTTTTCATTTACTTCATCTCCTCATGAAGTCCAATAAAACTAAATAAGACTGTTTAATTGTTTAATTAAATTAATTAAATCTATGCCGGTCACTAATATGATACTGAATTCAAGCAGGTTAATGAGATTTCTGTCGTTTTATTGTGTAAAATAGTGGAAACACCATCACATAAATTCTGATTGTTTGTTTTTTCCGATTTTGATCACGACTTATTCTTATATAACAACTCAACACACACAGTTTAGTCCACACACACTGCACTTTGTACTCCACCATCAAACCAGCACTGCATCACTTTGCCAAGAGCCTCTGTCATTTCGTCCTGGTGGTGATGGGACCTGAGCACAAACAAAACACGAGAACATCATGAACAACATGAACAAATCCCAGAGAAGGAGGAAGAATCAATATCAACACTTTCCTTGGGCCTTTTCTTTTGTTGAGGCCAAGTGGATGTCTTTGTAGATAAATAGAATCTGTTCCAATAACCTTATTAACAGACTTTTGACACATTGTGAGGACTTTATACCCATTTTTATTAACGGTCTATGGTTCCAACACGTTTCTGCTTCTTCCATTGTACAAAAATCCAAAGGCCAAAACATCTCAGATACATCAGTCTGTGTTGTAGTGACGGTGGAGTCTCAGCTGTCAATCATGACGTGTCACCCTGTTTACAAAGCATCAAATAACACAACACACACATTAATGATGATATGAGAATCCATGATTGACAGCTGAGACTGATTCGCGATTGGCTGGGACCTCGGAGGCTCCGTCCACCAATCGCTGCCGCTCAGCCCGACTCCAGGAGACGCTCCGTGCCTCGATAGTGGGCAGAAGTGGAAACTCGTCGTCCATCTTTATTTCTCGCCTGTGGTTGTGCTGAACAGCCTCATGGGAAGTTTCAGGTAAATATTTCCTAATCAACCCTCGGGTCAAAAAGCAGTGCCCTAACTTCACCTCAGGCAGAGACCGCCCTGCCTCAGCCCTCTGTAAACACACATGAGCAAACAGAGGAGGATCTGTTGACCTCTGTGCTGACCCCCAGGGATGCACGTCTCAACCAGTGCTGCTCACACAGTGTGGTGTCGTGCCATTGGACTGACTGACTGACTCGGAGGGGGCGGTCCCTGGAGGACAGGTCAATGTCTGCAACAGGAAACAGACGAGTGGACACAACTTGGTCATGAGCTTCACACACAATCAGTTGTTTCTCATTTTGGGCGTAAAAAACGACTTTTACTGAAAACAAACTCTCGTCCTGGTCAATGAGCTCGAAGCACAGCTGAAGCTAAAAGCCGCTCACATTAGAAATGATAGTTTACGATGTTTTATGAGAACTTTAGGATGAGAACAGCTTCCTGATGCAGACTGATACCTTATTTACAGACAGACTAAAATACCATGTGGGTGAAAGGACTGAAGAGCTCGACTGCATGAAACTGCACGAGCGAAAATAAACGAAGATTCAATAACAAATACAGATATTTCTGGTTTGTATATTTCAGTCAATAAGTTACAAGATATAGTTTGAGGTAAACAGTCGAACGATTGCACAGTTTGTCCACCAGGGAGCCTCGAGGAGTCGAATGTCCCTGTGGAAACAGGAGATTTTTCAAACTCTCCATTTGCTAAAATCTTCTCAAACACGATTCAGGATTTCTGCTCCTCATACTCTGACCATCGTCTTTTCTTCTCAGCGGGGGGTTTGTAGTCGGGGTCAGAGTCGAACGAATCGTCGCCGCTGGAAGAACGACTGGAGTAAAGAATGTTCAAATCGAAAGAGGAGTCAGAAACTTTGTCCTCGTCGCCTTGTGACTCAGACTCCACACGCCGGCTCCTGGTCAGTCGGTGACACTCCTGAGCGCTCAGCCTGGTCAGGCTCACGTACGGCTGCAGCAGCACGGCCCGACTCCGCTCTGATGACCTCAGCTGGGCGCCGCGGGCCTCTGACCTCACAGAGGGGTGGTCAGTGTTGGAGGTGGAGGAGGATGCAGCGGTGCGTGGGTCACTCTGCGACTGAAGAGGACTGTTGTTCTGTCGAGTCGATCTGGGAGGTGGAGGGTTTCTGTTTGAGGACAGAGCCTCAGATCGAGAGGCAGAGGGAGAAGACTCGTGTGCAGAAGGCGAAGAGACACGGAGGTGGGACAAGGGCCGATGGGAAGCAGGAGCCGGTTTGAACTGCTCGGCTACATCCGGAGTCTGTGGTCGTCTGGAGGCAGTTAAAGCTCGTCTGTGCTTTAATGAAAGTCTGAGAAAAGTCTGAGGAGGTGGTTTTTGACAGCTGGAAAATGTAGAAGCCTCATGAGAGACAGGAGACGTTTGTGATCTGTTGGTTGTGTTTGAGGGATTTGTCGGGGCAGCACTTTCACAGTCTTGAGGAGAAGTTAGAGCCTGAGGAGTGGAAGCTGGCAACTTGTTTCGAGACACGATAAAAGTATTTGGAGAGGCATGATGGGGTTTGAGGAAGGGACAGCTCCCTCTGACAGACGTGATGTCCATCAGGCTGACGACCGGGGACAACAGAGAGGGCAGAGGAGCGTCTCTGGAGCAGCACTGAGGCAGAGATCCAGCACTTGCTGATCCAGAGCACCGCTCGTCTTCGAGGTTCCCCTGTTCTGATGCTGGCGGAGGGCGGGTGGCGGTCTGTGAAGGTGTGAGCTGTCGGTCGGGGGGACACGGGATGAGGTCAGATGGGGTGAGGTCCTGTGATGAAGAGGTGCAGGAGGACAACTGGAACAGCGGTGGAGATGAGGGAGCGTCGGCCTGAAGCTGCAGCTCCTCTGAACACTCGTCAGGACACTCCTGCAGGATGCTCTTCACCCAGCGCTGGTGTTTGGAGCAGAACTGAGGAGACGAAGCCGCTTCACTCGCTCTCAGGCTGGTTTCCTGAGCACAACTGATCATCTCATCGCCCTCCTTCGATTGTAGACGTCTCCCAACATCTGGATGATTGTGACTCTCTCCAGACACTTCCTGTGCTGCCACATCTTCTCGTTTTAAAACCTCAGGCTGGAACTCTTGGGGAGTTTTATCTTCCACTGACGAGAAGAGACTCTTTGAGGAGCAGATGCACACAACGCACTTTGTGGGTCCAGAGTTTCCCACTTGAGTCGCTCCGTGTTCTGATGCCTGACGACAGGAAGCTGCATCTAAAATAAAAAAAAGGTACAGGATTTTAGCACTTTGAGTAACATGTAGAACGAGAAACACATTATGTGCTAAACATAAACAGTGTGTGTGTGTGTGTGTGTGTGTGTGTGTGTGTGTGTGTGTGTGTGTGTGTGTGTGTGTGTCTTACCACAGTGCAGCAGCTTCCTCAGAGTTATTGCTATGGTCGTGGAGTCGGATGTGATAACATCCAGCAGCAGCTTCTCCTCTTCAGTAACAGGACTTTCCTTCTTCAGGATCTAGAACACACATTTGTACGAATGAGATCAAATGTTCAAGAGGCCACCGTGACCTTGACCTTTGACCTCCAAATTCTACCCAGGTCATCATTGAATCCAAGTGAAAGTTGGCATCACATTTAAAGAAATTCCCTCAAGGCGTTGTTGAGATATCGTGCTCAGGAGTTGTGTGGACGTACAGCACATACATGCAGAGGGACAATCTGGAGACATGATGCCTCCAGCGGAGACATTAATAAAACTATATGCACACATCAAAGCTCACACACACACAGACAGACACACACCTTGTCGATGAAAGTGTCTCCAGGTAGCGCAGCCTCCAGCTCCTGCAGATATTGCAGCAGCCTGTCCTCGACTTTCTGTGCATAATGTTCCCCGTACTGCTGCTGCATCTGTTTCTGAGAGACGAGAACACGCATCGCGTCAGGATGTCCATGAATCAGAGTTTATTTGTCTTTATAATCTCACGTGTTTCTTTTCTGTCAGGACCCACAGTCCGTGGAAAGGGCACCTTCTCACTTTGGGTCTGAAGTTAACGTTTCACATTTTCTTTACCTTTTCACTGTAAAGTTTTTTTATTCTGCTTGTGATCTAACTGACTATTTTCATCACTTTGAAATGTTTTTTGTTTTTATGCTTATCTCACCTGTGACACTTTTATTCTTATATTTCTCCCCCATTGCTTTCTGCTTTGAATTGTTTGCTTTCAATCCTTCATTTTTGAAAAACGCTACGCTAGGTGCTAAGTGTGTTGTGATAATAACAATTATTATTATAAGCTATAAAGAAAACGTTGTAATGTCATTGAAAAAACCACCTGGGTCACAAACTATTTAGTGAAACTGTTTCATTTACAGTCTGACGGCAGGTAAAACAGCGGGGGTGTGAGTTTCCATTTCTTTTAGTCCACAATGTAAATCTCCATCTCCGTTTACTGTCCGACTGAGAAACTGTAAATTCTGAAGTTTCTGAGAAACTGTTTCTGCTGAATCTTGAATTATGGAGGATTTCTACCCACAGGGTTTAGAGTTGATTTGAATGTGTTTGGCCTCCAGACGAAGCAGGAATGTAAATCCTCAGTTCGTCCCGACTGCATCATTCTGTTGATTCTGAGTGAACAGACAGACGATGAAGGATTCATCTTAAACTGAAGCTCTGCGGCGCAGCCTGCTGGATAGAGTAGGAACTGGAAGCCGAGAGAGAGAAGCTCTCAATGCGATTTGAGACGTCATGTCCACAAACCAAAGATTTAATATGTATTATGTTTTTATAAATAGATGATTAACATAGGACCCCCGTTTATCAAACGTTCTAAAGTTTGACTGTTTCTACCTTGACATAATATTCCAGTTTGTCCTGGTCCATAGCGAGAGCCTGAGCTAGAACCCTGAAGTCCAGATGGTTCTTCCTCATGAGGAACATCTCGTGTTGGTTCTGTGCAAGAAAACAAACAGATCATCAGAGTCAAGTTTCCCTTTTCACTACAAGAGAACCCTTTCACATTAAAATAAGTTTTTCATTCTTAATATAAAAAGGAAGGTTAGTGAACATTAAGATGGAATTGAGGCCTTAATGCTGAGTAACATCGTGTTTCACCGTTTCATAGACACACAGCAGATCCTTCTACTGTTGGACACTTACACACTGATCCTGATATTGAGGGAGTTTATTTGGGAAGAACTTGGTGATTTTAAACACAGTATCAACCATCCCTCGACGCTGTCTGAGCATCCACATGACGACCTGAAGGAGGCGACAACCAGGAGAGAGGAAGATCAACAGGAAGCAGAGGAGACCTTTCAATAACACTGCTGCTGGAACGTTTGAAAGAAAAAACACTCGCGTCCGTACCAGGGTTTTAAGTCCAAACATGATCTTCATGTGTTTGATGGGAGCCACCAGTCTGGGTAGAAGTCTGAACGTGGCTTCCAGAAACTTCATCACTCTTTCAAAGTGCTCCATGTCCCTGTTCTTCACGATGCAGAACATCTGAGCAGACGCAACACGCAGCCTCCACGAGTCCTCGGTGCTCAGAGGCTGCAAGTCCACATCTGGCCAATCAGAGGGGTCCACAACTGGGCGGGGACAAAAAAACAGGAACACAAATTCAGTCTCTAAAAGTTCATTTCTCAACAGAAACCACTGGAGAAAAATTAAGATTAGGGTCAACACTTTAAAATAACTTCACTGCTTTATACTGAGACATGTGCAGCTACAGATGTTTCCTTGAGAAACATCACGAATCTTTGCTGGTGACAAAAACTCATGATGACAAATGTACTTAAGAACAGTAACAAAGTAAAAGTAAAGTAGATGTACTTTGTTACATCCCACCACTACACAGTCTATATACATAAACACACATATCTGTACCATGTTCGGTTTTGATCATCATATTGATTTTATTCTTTATTGTAAGTATGTTATGTTCATTATTGGGGGGGTTGTGTGTTTAGTTTCTTGTGTATCGTGTGATGCTGTGATTGCTGTTGTTGGCAAACTGAGGAAATTCTAAATAACTGAGTTAAGAGGTAATAAAGTTTTGAATCTTGAATCTTGAATCTTGAATCCAGTTCAACACACCCAGGATGTTCTTTCGTTTAAAATAACAGATTGAACACGTGACAAGTGTGAAGCAGAGAAAACATGTATCTCAGGTTAATGGTTGAGCATCAGTTGCCATGGCGACTGGGCCTGGAGACCAGCTGCTGGGCTGAACCCGGAAGTGACTTGGACAAAGACAAACCTTCGCATCAGGAGACATGGACAGTGTCTCACTCACCTTGCTGAATGTCCATCGTCCTGTGAGTCCACACGTGTTCTATGATCCACACCGGGAACCTGCGGAACCTGTGGAACCGTCTGTCGTCAGCGGGCAGCTCCGGTTCCTCCATCACCGGGGACAGATCACCGGGTCCCGGCCGCTGGCTCTTTTAAAGGCCGCTTCATGAACGGGCCCCGGTCCCCGGTCCCCCGGTCCCCCGCCCCGCCCCGCCCCGCAGACCCCCGCCCGGCTGGAACATGTACAGACAAGTCGAGATGAGAGAAGTGAACACACAGTCTGCGGCTGAACGTCCATCAACAGCTGTTTGAATGAGATGCGAATCACTTCCGTGTCAAATCCCCCGTCGCTATCAAAATAAGGCTTGTTTTTAAAATGTGGATCGTGATAAATGCGCGGTTGACGCTTGGAGAGTTTTATTGTGAAGAGGACTGATCCGTATGTGACCCTCAGACCCGGAACTACTTTCCCACAGCGCAGGGATTCCTGTCCGTGTGTTGTCCTTGTGACCTGGACCTAGTTAACGCGACTGGCAGGTAACTGGGTTGTACATTGCTTATTTATACATATATTCATTTATATATCGTCTCTATTTATTCATATCTGACTGAATTCTTAACATCACGGACATTAGTGTCATGCTGTTGAGGGGGGCGCTTGTTTCCCGCACCTCGTTGACCCGCTCACATCCACTTCTCCTCACTCCTCCATTTCTACAAGAATCACTTTTGTTGCACTTGTGAAATCACAAGTTTCCCAGTTGTGTCCGTGTCATGATCTCAGATTCTGGATGTTCGTATCACAGGTTGAGTTTCAGTAGTAAAATATAAAGTGACGTCAGTGGAGCTCCAGCAACTGTCTCCTGTTTCATTGTTTCTGCAGAATCCTGCAAACTAACAAAACACATTAACAAACGCAGATGAAAACAAGTCTCATCGGAATAAAGAGGGTTTTCGTTAGTTTATGCTCGTAGTTAGCTTTAAAGGTTCAGTGTGTAGAATGTAGTGACCTCTAGTGGTGAAGTGTCACGTTGCAGGTGAATGGAGCTTTGATTAAATAAACGTCTCTCTTGTGTGATGTCTGTACAGAAGTGTGCGTCGCCGCCTGATGTGTCGCATCGTCCCGGCTGCAGCATGAACCTGACACCGTGTGGGTCGGTGCTCCGGCTCTGTGCCACGGGGCTCAGACCTTGTGCATCCGCCGCCGCCGCCGGAGCCTTGAGGTTAACCACAGCCACTTGTCTCTCACGAATCTCCACTGACTCGCCGCCTGCGCCCTGCACACGCTCTTACTGCAGCGAAGTCAAGGTGCGCTCCTATCTTCACTACCTCAAACGCAAGATCATACCCCCCCCCTCCCCGCCGTACATCCACGTGTGCCAGGTTGGGGACCCGGTGCTGCGGTCACATGCTGCAGCCGTCGACCCTGCCGCCATAACACAGCCCGAGATCCAGAAGGTCATCAGCACCTTGGTGAAAGTGATGCGCAAACTTGAATGTGTGGGACTCAGTGCGCCTCAGATCGGGGTGCCGCTGCGGATCTTGGCTCTGGAATATCCCGAGGGGATGTTGGAGGAGAGTTCTGCTGCGTCGAGGGAGGCCCGCGGTCTGTCCGCCCAGCCGCTGAGGGTGTTTGTCAACCCTCAGCTGAGGGTGCTGGACGGACGGACGGTGCTCTTTCAGGAAGCCTGCGAGAGCATCTCAGGATTCTCCGCCACAGTTCCTCGCTACCTGTCTGTGGAAGTGTCGGGTACGCATGTTTCAATTTAATCTTGTGTTTCCTGTAGAACACTGGTGCCTTTAGCATCATGCAAAATACTTGTGTAATCTTAGATTGTGTATGAAGGTGCAGACACTGTTGTCATCAGTTGACAGATTTATCGGCCTGATGTTCTCGTCCGTGTGTTTGCTCTTCACTCAGGTCTGAATGAAAAGTGTGAAGCGGTCACGTGGCAGGCGAGCGGCTGGCCGGCTCGTATCCTCCAACACGAGATGGACCACCTGGACGGGGTCCTCTACACCGACCGCATGGACAGCAAGTCTTTCATCAACATCAACTGGCAGAAGCACAATGAATAGAAAACAATCCACAGGACGGACCTCAGTCATCTGTGAAACCGATGATGCAGTTGTGAATTGAAGTTAACCTCTGAGAACTGAGTCACTGGACGTGTTGTTTTCAACTAGAAGCTAAAGGGAGGAAACTAAAACGTTGATGTCACTTTAAAGTACAAAGTTCTGTGGATGAATAAAGAGGCTGAAATGTTCATAACATGAGTGAATCGTGTGTCAACAAAAACTTCTACACAATTTAGTGTTTATGCTTGTAAACAATTAAACTCTTGTAAATACACTGTTATCATTAAAATATAGAAGAATTGGTAGAAGCTTGTCAATCTGTATTTGCAGTTTCACAGTAATTGAGAATGTTTAAGAGGACGAATCGATGTGAACCTAATCAAACATGGACGGGAGTTTGTTCTTTAATGAGTTTTGTCACGAGGATATTTCCTAAATACTCGATGTCCCTCTGACAGACTTTTCTATCTTTACTGACATAAACCCACTGAGACTAAAGCTGAGACTTGGCTCTTGAATGTAGTGTAACTGTTACTCTACATTACTTCAGTAAAACCTCTTCAAACTGAAACCTCGTCACAAAATAAGTTATTTTAGGGCTGAAACGATTAATCGATAATAAAGAATCTGCAGCTTTTAATATTGATAAATCATTTAAGTAACTTTTTAAGCAAAAATGCCAAAATATAAATAATCTACAGATTAATTGATCAAAAAAAGATCTTTGGTTGTAATTATGACTGATTAAAATATAAAATATGAATGATTAAATCTGATTATTCTGGTATAGTTACACCTGTAACTCCACTGTCACCAAGTCATTTATCATAAAACCCATTTAACAGAGACAAGTGACGCATTGACCCTTTTTACTCTGCAGGCAACAAATACAGATGAAACAGACTTTGTGCTTTGCACCAAGTTACACTGAAGTGTCGGAGATCACAACAACAATACACAATTCTGATGATGATGTGATCTAGTCTCACAAAGTTCGACCTGATTATCATTGTCCTGCAGGCCAAAGAAAAAAGCTCTGGTTTCTTTTTCATTTCTATAAATCACAGCCGTGTTCGTAGCGAAGCTCAGGATGCAGCGACTGTGCTGCCAGCCAAGCAGTGAGGGGGGGGGGGGGGGGGGGGGGGGGGGGTGACATTTGGAGTATTTTGTATGTAGGGAGATGAACACCGATTGAAATGGCTAATTTTCTTCAAAGAGAAAACAACAAACAAAGAAAGATTCAGTATTCAGCTTGAAGGCGTCTCTTGTTGTTTCCTGTAACAAATGGGATTTTGAAATCCGACTCTGGGCCGAAGGAGACGGGCGTCTGGTGGCAGGTTCATCTCCACGCTCACATCGGGTCAGTCGGACTAGTTACAAACAGAACTGGACGTCAGATTCACGAAAGTCTCAGGAAAAAGTCACAAATAGAAAAACTGGGACCACTAAATACTGCGTGTCAGCATTGAGCCAAGGCAACATTTGGATTTGATTGTACTTGATTTGAACGTGTGCAGATTTAAGGCACTTTGGCTTCGCTAGTTGTGCCTCGTTAGTGCAAAGCTTTTCCAGTAAGAGTCACACGGAGGACGACTGGTCAAACGTTTCGCCACAGGCGCAAAAGACAGGACTCCTGTACCAGCAGTCCCGACAATACTCGGTTCCACAGTATCTGCACAGAACCAGAGGTTTTCTGGGACACAGCTTCCCGCAGCCACACACTCCCAGCAGCTTTGTGGTGTGGTGGATCTGGCAGTAGTCCAGCTCTCTGCAGGAGCCGGTGTGGAACACGCTGCAGCTGCGACACAGGACCTGCGGGTCCAGCTGGGCCAGGTTGCAGCAGTCGTGGAAGCTGATTGGATGAAGAGACGGGATTACGGATTCGGGGACATCTCGTGGAACTGTGGAGGACCTGGCTGCGCTGCTGCTGAGAGTTGGTGATGCATTCATGTCGCTCGCTGCGAGACTTTGAGGCGACGCTGCTCCAGATTCCTCCACAGTGTGGTGCTCCATCAAGCAGTGCTTTAGCAACGCACAGCTGATATCGTGCAACGTATTACATTCAATACAGTGTTGAAGGTAAAGATGAGGAGACTGGAGGCAGCTGCAGAAGTGGTTGGCTTCACTCTCACTCTTACTAAGAGCCACAGCTTCTAACTGCGAGCTGCCCCCGTGGGGTTCAGAGTCTGCCTTGTCGAACCTTGAGCCGACCGCCGAGTCCACAGCAGGCATCTTGGTCAGCTGACAGTTGAGTGTGGTGACGCAGACGTGCTCTCTGGCGGGCACGGAGGCGGATGAGGACGACTGAGATGTCATTCCGTCGCTGTGGGTTTTGACAGCAGGTGGAGACGAACTCTTTTGAGTCAGCCAGGTTTTGTCGTCACTCACGGCCGCCCCCCCCCCGTTGAGGTGCTCGTCTGTGTACAGATCCACGTCCACTCCGCCGGCAAACGGCTCCATCCGCGGCTGGTTGACTTTCATGGTCTTCTTGGTGTTGTCCATGGCGACCTGGAATAAACAATTTAAATTTAATTTTCTGTTTTGTTTTGAAAGTTCCATGTGTGAAAACCGCTGAACAGACCAAACGTACCTGCAGGCTGCTTCCTCTCTGCCGCTCTCGCACCACACTCAGCTCCCACTGGGCCTCGCCCACATGCTTCCCGAGAGCCGCCTGAAGGAGGCGACACTCACAACGAGCCAGGTAGAAGGCGCAGGACAAGTGGAGGAGATCGTCCAGAGAAGCAGGGCTGGTTCTGAGCTCCTGCAGGAAGAGCTGCTCGTGTGAGCTGGGCCGGTATCCTAACAGGCCGAAGAGTTTCTCAATCTGAGGCATCGACAGCACTGGTTTGATGAAGTGGGTGAAAGTACCGGAATACATCTGAGACAACAAACAAACAGGAATTAGGAAATGTTTTCACCTTTATCATTTCATATTGAACCAGGAAGTCATCATATCAGAAGTCCTGAACTATCTGCGTCCCCAAACCTGTTTGTCAACCAACCTTGACGACTTTGTACTCGTCCCTCCAGGGGCCGAGGTACAGGTTGAGGGCCGCTTGCTCCAGGACCTCAAAAGCTTTAGCCAGGCCCTGCAGTCGTCCTCTGGATTTGACCTTCACACCCCTCGCTGTGGTTGGCGCCGCCGTCGTCGCTGGCGCCGCCTTGAGCGACTCCTCCATCACCGCCAGTGGATCCAGACCCAGGCAGTGGGTGTCCTGAGCGTCTCCCTCCCTCAGCCGACCCTCCACCTGCCTCCACAGCTCCTCGTCTCCACACGCATGGCTGGAGCCTCGTCCCACAATCTGCTGCTCCAGACTGTGGTCGTAGGCCTTCAGGAGATCTCTGGCTCTCTGCCTGGAGCTGCTCATCTCGGTGGATCAGCTGAGATCCAACAGGACGAAGGAGTGAAGGGTTAAACTCTGCACAGCGAGAGGAGACCGCGTTCTGATCCACTGAACCACATCAAAACCCAGATCTAGTGATTTTAAATGTGGTTTCATACAGAGACTGTTTCTTCGTGGTGGTACGAGTTTGACAGAGTGTCATTCTATATTCAATAAAAAGTCTGAACAATTAATAATACATGTTTTATTTGCTGCATTAATAAAACAACAAACTACATCAGCTCTAAAAAGCTTTAAGCTCAGATTCGGTGTTGCAGATGAAGAGATGTGAAGGAAACAACTTTAACTGAGAGAAGTTATTCATTATAAACTGATCTGTAATGTGAGACAACTCACTTTGTCGTTAGCTTTAGCTCATTTAGCTTCGTGCTAGGTTAACTTGTCTTCTTTTAACTTGACACCAAACTTCCTTTAAATCTGCGCTGATTTAAAAACCCGTCGCGTTCACATCTTAGCGTGAATCTGTCGTCACGTCCCGCTCGACTGGTTTCCAGGAAGCTGGAAGTTCTTCTTCATCAGGTTCAACAAACAGGAGCACAAACTTTAAGGCCACCGTGTTAAACATGTGGGGGAAAGTCCCAGGAAGTGACAGCACGTTTCAGCACAAAAGGACAAATCTCACGCGAAGGACAGTTCCCTGGTGTCCGGGACGATCCCGAATCACAAGACGACTCAACCTGAAACTGAAACGGTTCTGGTTCCGGTTCCAGACGTGATCAGTTTCAAACGAGACGATTAACAACATTAAATCAGTAGATTTCTGAAGGAGCCCTCGGGCTAAGAGAGACGCTAAGCTAACACACAGCTGGGAGAGAGGCGGTGGCGGTTGATGATCTCTGGTTTGTTTTAAACTCACCTGAGTGTGTGTCGGTGTGTGTCTGTGTGCGTGAGTCTGTGAGAGAGTGTGTGTCGGAGAATCACGTCACACACTTCCGGTCATCAGAGGAAAGTAAACACTGTCACGTGACAGATGCGCACGGTCAGTGTATCGGGACGCCCCGGCGGGGCGGAGTCTGTGTGTCTGAGCATTTCCAAATTAAAAATCAGATCAATTCAAAACAGACGGAAACTATGAATATTCTAACTGGAACAATGATGTAGAAGCTAAATAAAAACTGTAATTATTATTATTAATTCAAATGTATTCTCTGTCATCTTTGACAATTGACTGATTTTGATTGAAATGAACCTTCATTTAATAAAAAAATATGATTTCAGGGTGTTGATGTGATTTGTTAAAAAAAATCCAGAATCAGTGCGCGAGACCACATGTAAAATATATATATATATATATATACTGTATATTACATCATGATCACACTTATTTATAGTGTTGAACGCTTCTTATCCACAAGAGGGCAGCAATTCACCTTTAAGAGACTCCACAGTCTCTCACACACACACACGCACACGCACACACACACACACACACAAGTTAACTACTTATCTAACTCTTACACTAACATAAAGCTTAAAACCTTAAAACACGTCTTCACCCTAAATGTAAACATTTACATTATTAGTACTTTGAACGTGAGTAATATCTGGAAACACACACATAAACACACGCACACACGCACACACACACACACACACACACACACAGAGCCCCTCACCTTAATTCTAATCTGACCCTTAAAATAGAACTCACACTGGTCCCCACACAGAAGTGAAACAGGTGCACGCACAAGGTGGTGGGGTGAGTTTGTTTTGTTGACCAGCGGGCGGGGCCTCGGTGACAGTGGCGGGGGGCGGACCTGAGGCTCAGTTAAAACCCTCCCTGGTTCCTCTGCTGTCAGAAGTGAGGCGCTCCATCCTTCAGCCGCGGACAGGATGTCGAACACGAGCAGGGTGGTGCTGGCTCTGGGGGGAGCGGGGACGGTGGGCTCCGGGATCGTTAAAGCTCTGCTGGATAAAGGTAAGCTGCTCAGGAGACACCTGGAGACACCTGGAGACACCTGGAGACACATGGAGACACATGGAGACAGAGACCGTCCTCTACCGAAACTCTGAGATCTTACATCCTCTGCGTTCACTCTGTCCTCCAGGGGAATCTGGAGACACTTTTACGCACAGTTTTACGCACAGTTTTACGCACAGTTTTACGCACAGTTTTACGCACAGTTTTACTCACAGTTTCTAAGTGTCTCGTGAGGAACTCCATCATGTCAAACTGCACTGCAGATGTTTTATAAAGTCTTTATGAGCATTTTCAACATTTTCTGCATTCGAATAGTTAAATGTCTACTGTTTGAATGGATATTAATTAATCCACACACTTCCCTGACATCCAGTGATCGGGCGTTTGGAAATGATGGAACACACTCAGATGTTCGTTCAGATGTTCTATTCGAACACGTCCCTGAAAACGAGTATAAATGTAGATCCTGAAGTTTGCAAAGATTAAAATCAGCTCAGAATGAATTGCAATGATAACAATTGTATACAGTTAAATGACAGAGGAGTCATATATGTACACAGAGCATATGTGACATTTTCATACAGTGTGGACAATATTAATCATCTTAAACTGTTTAAAATACAATTACTGTAAAAGGAACATTGGAAACAAATATCAAAAATATAACAACACATAGAAACAATAATGTAAATATCTGTGCTTCGAGGGTTTCCCCTGAGATTAAGATCATTTTTTGATTTCATAATTTCATCACAGTGTTTTTTAAACTGATCCGAGCTTCACATTATCATCAGTAACAACATGTGATGGTTGGAGGCGGCTGAAGGTTCCACGTGAAGGCGACGGAGCCGGAGGCTGCGACGAGCGTTTAGAACCGTTGACATGTTGCCTGTTTGAACATGTTACCATCTGCTGTCACGTTCATCCCCCCCGATGACCTTGATAAACAGATCGTTTTCATGTGAGCGGGATTAGACCTGTTGTCCGAGTTAAAGGTGCTGGTCTGCAACATAGATTAATGTACAAGTGTGTGTGTGTGTGTGTTACTCATGTTGTGGGGACCTAAATCTGTTTACACACTCACAGCATGTGTGTGTGTGTGTGTGTGTGTGTGTGTGTGTGTGTGTGTGTGTGTGTGTGTGTGTGTGTGTGTAGGTTTTAAGGTGGCAGTGATCTCCAGGGACAGCAGCCGACTGGAGAGACTCCGGACATTCATCTCTCCGAGCACAAAGGAAAACCTCACGACTATAGTGGGGGATGTGGGTAAGTTTCCTTCCTTCCTTCCCTCTTTCTATCCATCCATCTATCAAACCCGGTGGGAACATCAAACATTTTCCTCAGACTTATTATAAAACATTATTGAACAGAGCCCCATTTGAAGGCAGCATAAATTAAAGGTTCAGTGTGAAGGGTTTAGTGACATCCAGTGGAGAAGTGGCATATTGCAGCTCAAATGAAGACAAGTCACGTTTCAGTTAGCGTGGAATCTCTGAAGATGGAAGACGATCTTAACAAGAAGATATTCCACAGGACAGGTTGTTGTATTGTCTCAATTCAAAAAGGGCTCATCCTCTGGGGAGCATGTTATTAAGTCACTGTGTCCTGGACGTGAACAATATATCAAGAGGAAACTTTAACAGCGCCGCCAGACGACAGATCACGATGTCACCAAAATAGAATAAATATGAATCACCCTCCATTTTATTCTGGTAACTGATGTGTCCTCATCCGATCCTGCGTGTCCCAGGGTCCGAGGAGGGGGCGGAGCAGGCCAAGCAGGCGCTGCTGGAGGCCGTGGGGAAGGTGACGGACATCGTTTCCTCTCTGGGCTTCAGCTGGTGGCAGGGAGGGCCCCCCCACACCCAGCCTCTCAAAGAGCTCCACTGGGTGAGAGCGCACACATGTAAACAGGACACGGGACCGTCACAGGTCCATTTAACCTCCGTCTCCTGGTGAAACCACATTTAAATTCACCAGATCAAATCCTCATCATCATCCAAATTCCACACACTCGTAAACATCAGTTCTCTAAACATGTCCGATGGTTAATTGTTAATTATTCTCAACATCCTGTCTCCTCCTTCCTTGTGCCTCCCCCTCTTCAGGTGATTGAGGCCCTCCTCTTCAGCACCTTTGTGTCATGGAAGACTTTCTTCCCGCTGGTGAGGGACGACTCCCACTGCACCTACACCTTCATCACAGGTGAGACCTTCACGCTCTGGCTTCGGCTCGATGCTCGACAGGAACTCTCAGAGAACTGAGCTCAAATGTTATTTGTGTTTTTACATTTCAGGCTTTGTTCTAAATACAAGGAAACATGATTCATAAAATCTTTATGGAACCAGACATTGTTTAATATGAAGTATTTTCAGGAGCATCAAGAGCAGAAACTTCAATTAATATGACAAAGTCTGTATTATTATTATCGTATTAAAGACAATATACAGTAGTTATTCAGAGAGTCTGAACAGAAACAGTGTTGAAGAAGAGAAATCAGACACTGAGCTGCAGACCTGAGAGTCTGAGATTCTTCTTTGATGGTTCCACACTGAAGCTGCATCTCCACCACAGGAACTTCTCCAGGAACATTTGCAGGAACTCTGAGTTTCCACCGGAGGGATCAGGGTCTATTTCATCGTAGCAAAACATACAGCGACAAGAACTTACAAGACATATTCACATATTCACATCCACACACCCAGTTCACCCAGTTCACCCAGTTCACCTTGCATCAACGTCCAATAGGATCCAGATGAAATAAAGACAGTGATGTTTTTATTTAGATTTCCATCTGCCGTCAGGTTCATGTTTGGTTCCAGGAGCTGAACAGTTTTTCACGTTTAAAGTGACGTTGATATAAAACATCCATCCAGAAGTTTGGTTCTTTGCTGATCAGCAGCAGCTCAACCTAAATCTCCTCCATGTTAACTGTTGATGTCGTGTTGCCATTGTTGTTGTATCGTCTTCTGCATTAACGCCACCTGGTGGACATGAGTGGAACAGCTTGTTGTCGCCAGAAGTTCAACGTTCTGCAGGAACCTTTTACTTCCTTTTTCGGTCAAAATGCAACTTATGAAGGACTCATTACAAAGTCACGTGATCCATGGTTATATTATTGTTGGTGTAGCTTTAAAACATGAAATCAGTCTCTGACATTCTTTACAACATATATTTAAGTTGTTTAAATCAGTAAAGTTTAGGTTTATGTAGTTTTACGTTTCGCTCTGTGCCTCAGGAGGAGCAGGAGAAAAGCTGCTGATGCCAGGAACTGGTTTCCTGACGGTGGGAGCTGCCAGCTCTCTGGCTTTCTGCCAGGTTCTACGAGAGGAATACCCCGACGTTCCCTGTAAACTGAACCAGGTGAGGCCCTGTCAGTCTGACCTCTGTGTGAGAGGGTTCGAGGATCTGGATCAAGTGTAACTTACGACCTGATGGTCAGACTCTCTTCTCGTGTTAAACTCACACAATAAACCAACCAAACGTTTGAAAGCGTTTCCCTCTGGTCCCTCAGGTGAAGATCTACGCAGGCGTGGCGGCTCCAGAGCGGATGGCTCCTGGTTACCTGAACCATCTGGACCTGGGCGAAGCGGTCGCCTCCCTGGTGGAGAAGAGAGACACCTCCCACACGGTCTTCACCATCAGCTGCCCTGCTGACCTGAAAACCGTCCTTCTGGAGAGGAACCTGTAGACTCGGAGACGCCACCTTGTGGTCACAGGGTCGTCTGCGCCTGCTCTGACTCGACTCTCTAGAAACAGACGTGTGTTCTCTTCTCTCACAACTCTAAACCGTCCTTGCACAACTTTATCTGACTTGTATATCTTTTAAACTAACACTGTAAACGCCGTCCTGCTCCTTGTTCTTAGATCTTTAGCTACGTTTACTTTGCATGAACTGTTGTGACGTTTGTAAAAAAAAAAAATAACACAAAGGATTTATTATACTCGTCCTCTCATTGTCGCCTGTTTCTATACAAATATCACACCACAGTTCTGTCTCATTCATCAGCATCTACTGAACATATGAAACTCCATCGTCTCTCTGGTCAAAGAGAATCTGTTGAATGTGGAGTTTTCTGCAGAGGAGGCACATGTTCACATACAGATTAATGTAGTTACTCTACTGATCGACACATGATGCAATGCACAAGTAAAGTGAGGATCTGTAAATACTGTAGATTTATAAGATTTTAAATGTTTAAATGTTTGAAGACTGGAGGTAAAATAACTTAAACGTAGAGACCTGAGATGTTTAGGACTTTGAGATTCAGACAGATGTAGAAAGTCTTAAAAAGTCGAGAACCTTATCTACTAATTCCAGAAATCTACGTATGTGTGTGTCACATATCTTGATTCATCTCATCGGCTTCTCCCTCCTCGTGTGTGTTGCTGAGCGTTTTCACAGTTTGTCTTTTTATCAACACTGAGGATGAAGTTAATTCAGCTGGAAACGAGTGACACCAGAGGACACACAACAAATTGTTGCTTTTTAAGAACAGAGTTAGTTTGACAGGTTTACATCCCCTGGCGTGATTCTCTGTCCCGGTCCCAAGAACCAGCGCGGACCCCCTATAGGCCCCTTTGTCTGTCCCCCATTGTGCAGGACAGCGTGTCCCTCAGATGAACTGAGGCCGCAGACGGGATGTTGTTGTCTTGTGTAATGTCCTGTTGTATACAGTCGTATTGTTGTCTCATATAATGTACTGCTAATGTGTTCGTGCTCCCACAATAGGAATGTACATTTGTTTTGCCAATAAACATACGGACGATCTGCGCTGCCGAGGTTGATGGGGACGACTGGGATTGGCCAAGAAAGCCGAGTGGGGACAGTGGTTGTGGTGGGGGGCCGGGAGGCGCCCGGGGGGGGGGGGGGGTGTTCACACAGTTTTTGTTTCCAACTTGTCGGCTCACGGCTCAATTAGGCCAAATGGTGATTAAACCCACTGGGCCCCACTTCCCCCCCCGCTCTCCCCCCTGAAAGGAAACGGTCGAACAAGCGGCGGCCATGTTCGCCCTCCGTCGATGACTCATCTCATTCTAATAGGAAACGAAAACTGTCTTTTGTTGGAGAGGGGCCGAGGGGCCAGGGTTTGCCTAACGAGGCTCAGCAGACCGGGGGTCAGTCAGAGAGGAAACGCTAGTGACAGACTCAACGAGAGAGAATTTGGGCGAAACGTCGGAAACAGAAGAACGTTTGTTCGTCAGGAGGGAAATGTGGGATTGTGACTTTGCAGAGGTGCCGATGTCAATTAGTCCGTGTGACCTCCACTGAGGCTCAGACCGAAATATCTCAACTATTATAAGAACTTTAATGATCCATGAATCAACAAATGCACTAAATCAAACCAATCACACCAACACGGTGATGTGTGAGCCAATCAGAGGCCGGACTCAGTGACAGAGGTCGACTGCTCGTCAGCGTCGAGACTAGAGATCAAACCTACACTGGGTCTTATAACACGATCCAGTCGAGCTCATCACCTTCTTGTGTCGTCCGGAAACACGTCTGTTGTCGTCTGTGCTGCTTGTGTGGGTCTGAGTGACTTCAGGGCTAAATATGCCAACTTGTTGACATGTTGACAGAGTAAGAGGCAAATGGATGGAAACAGAAGGTCCTGCTGACGGCTGCTTCTCGTCTTCATTGTACCGGAGGATTCTACGGATCAGGATCAGGGTGAAACTCAGACCGGTTCAATGTGGACAAGTTGAAAGACGCCTAACGACTCCTCTGCTTCTGATTAAAAACTGGAGCAGCTGAGATGATGAGGTCTAAAGGTCTCCAGAGCCTCGTGTCACAGCAGCCGCCAGCTCCGAGGTCGGGGGAACTCTCACGCCATCGCCACCCGGGTGTGTCCCATCACGCTGAGGACCCACAATCACCGACGCACCATTAAAACGCTCGTAAACAGACAAACGTCTCAAAGCAATTACAAACTAATTGGTTCAAAATGTGGTTTAGGTTTAACAACCGGGTGAGAGAATATTTAACCACAGCCGCCATGTTGGGAGGAACAGTGGAGGAGAGGACGCACAGTTCTATCAGGCAGAGAAGTTAAAGATTACTGTGGGATGTTGACATGAGCTTTTTAAATTATGTAAATGATATAAAACTTCTTGGTGGGTGTCAACCTTTGAAAATGATACGTCTCCACGGGCAAGACACACAAACCGTCTCTCAACAAAGCTACTGAGCTTTTTATATAATGTTTGATACAGTGAGAGATTCAACCTGCACAACGTGAACTACTGGACCTTAACTTGTTAAAGGAGTTGCTCAGGATCTGTTGATGCTGGATGTGATTGGTTTAGTTAACAGGTCCAGTAGGTGACCAGGTGGGTGACCAGGTAGATGACCAGGTAAGTGACCAGGTGGGTGACCAGGTAAGTAACCAGGTAAGTGACCAGCTGTGTGAAACCACCACACATCACATGATCCTGAACATTTCTCTGTTCTCTTCATTGACTCTTCTCTCAAACGCTCAGTCTCACATTACCAGCCTCTCACAGTAAATTAGTTTAATAATTAAATAATATTCACATTATAACAAAATGTACAATTCATTTACACGAGTGGTTTCATCCACTTTGCAAAATATCACAGCGTTCTGCCATTTACATTATAATTACATTCATGGTTATTACATACTTGTTTTTAGTAGTTATGTAAAAATAACAGTTCAGACATTGTTTCACTTCTTTTGTATCTGGACTAAATTTAATTCATTTAAAAAAGTTAATTAAAGAAAAACAAAGCAAACAAAATAAAATGACAAAATATAAAACTGGTTCGTCTGCAGTGAGAAGATGAGAAGTCTGCTCAGGATGTGGACTCATAACACTCAATAATATCATAACTGCTCTGTCTGTTGTTTAATAGCAGATTATAAAATCTCCTTCCTGCTCGACATCATGTTATTTTAGTCTCATTCGTCTGAAGACACATTTTTACGTTCAAACACACACCACAGTCTTTCAGGTCTGCACGGATTTATAAAACCAAACAGTTCTTGAAAACAAACTTAAAACTATGAGCTCATCAATATGACACAATCCCTTTACCATCGTAGATCTAATAAGTATCAGTTGGGTTTTCATTGAGAAACGGCTAAAAGTATAAAATAGGCTGTGAAACTAAAAAGGTGGTGAACTTCTAGCTTTGCTTTGTTAAAAATAAGAATGAAAACCGAAATTCAAAAAGGTCGACTGAGACGGAGGCTGGAAACTCGTCTCACAGGCAAAACTCACTAACTAACAAAGTGCAACAGTTTTCTAACCTACAATAAATAGCAGCTCTCATTTCCCCTGCGTGTGAAAGACAAGTTACTTCACAGCAGTTCCTCCTCCTGTGCTCATCTGTGACACAGCTCCTCCACCGCCTGACCCCTAACAACTCAAATATCCAGTGTGCCCCTGAACGCCTCATCACCCAAAGTGCATTTGTCCTCTGAAGTCTCAGGAGGGATCTTCCACCAGTGGGAAGACGCCTGATTCCAGGTCCTCAGTGTGAAGTTGGTTTTGCTGCTGTTTCCCACATTCTGTCACTTCAGGTTTTATACAGCACCCCCCCCCCCCCCACGTCACATCAGTCCCATGCACACTCGGCTGAAGCACATGCGTTTGTCTCATTCACATTTTACACACAACTTCAGTGATGCGTGGTTTCTTTTAAACCTCAGTTCCCACAGATTTGACTCGTTTCCTGAATGAAGGAGAAAAAAGAACAGATTTGTAAATCATGTCTGAGTTATTTTCTTCATCAGCATCACGAGTCCAGTCTGAACACAATCAGATCCCTTCAACAATCCAGCGTGAGTTCCTTCTTTACACTTTGAAAACGATGTTTGACGACAACTCGCAGGCTCTGATTGGTTAGAAGTGACTCGGGTTTGTCCTGCGTCACAGGAAGCTGCATGTTCAGCTGGGACAGAGTGTTTGCTGCAGCCTTCAACACAAAATGGAATAACTAAATATTTAAAATGTATATTCAGGGTGAAGTTCTGCTGCTGGAAACCCCAGGTTCTCTCTGGAACTACAGACAGAAGTTAACAGTCTTTGCCACAGACGAGCGAGCTGAGATCCGTTCTGACCGGGTGTCTGTCCACTTCAGCTGCTTTCATTGCTCCACTGAACTCCTCATAATCTCCTGAAATTATCCAGATGTTGAAACATGTAGCAACTATTTATAGATTGCTACGCAACCAGACTCTTTTAGTTTGAAAACCTCTGAACTCTCTCACAGGTCAAATATAACTACTGGAACGTTCCTTAAAACCAGTACATGATAAACCATTTGTTTAACGCTAGTGGACAGAATTACACATTTGTCTTATATTTGCATGGACGGGGTTAACAGACAAAACAAATCAGTAAACATGACGTCACACTGATACTGAGCCTCCCTTAAATTCTGTACTTCGGAAAACAGCTGAAACTGTTTGCTTTTGTTTTTTTTGTTTCCTACAAAACCTAAATGGTTTTATCATTTTGTGGAAATTTGGCACCTTGGTGAACATGAATAAAACAACATCTGTGTATTATATCCTGTCTCTGTGTGATGCTGCAGCAGAGACGCTCGGATCTTCTGCTCTCAGCCTGTTCTCTGTCTGATCGTGTTGCTCCTGAACTTTGAAACAGCTTCTCTCCTTTCATCAGATCTGCTAAATCTCTGGTTTGTTTTAAAAGGCCTTAAGTTATTGTTTATTCTGGTTCATGTTTAATGAGTTTGAATGTGTACATGCTTGGTTGTGCCTCTTTGTATGTGTTGCTATATTTTAAATTAGTATTTAACCCTTTTGTTATCAGATAGTTTGGTTTCACACACATTACTTATTATCCCAGTTTACTCAAGAACATCTTTTACCTGTTTCATCCGAGCTTGTCAGCAGGAAGCTGAGCTGCTGCCGAGTGCAGAGACTCCACATAGGCCAGGGCGCTCTGCAGGGAGGTCAGACAGTATCCCTCCTCTCCAATCAGGTAGCTGAAACAGAGACGTGGCCGTAAAACAACACATCTGTAAATAAAATGTGACCAACGACGAGTTCCACCATTGATTTTGACGACTTGGACAGAAACCGAACGAGGAGCGACCGACCAGAAGAATCTTCATCATCCACAGCGAAGCTCTGATTTTTTCATTTAGCTGAAAACAACAAATCAGATTTTTTCCATTGCATGTAAAGGACCAAATATCTGTGTTAACCACATCACTTGGGAGTGAAATCAGTCAGTGAGCTGCAGCCTGGGCACACAACAGTTTGACACGGAAACATTCTTTTCAGAAAATGAAACAGATCTACTTTAACATATTACTTTTCTTAAGCGTCATAATCTTGCCGCGTTTCTTTATGAACTGTATTTATGACAATGAAAACTTGGGCATTAAATCAAATACATGGGTGAGTGGTTGAGTCGTCCTTCTACCTCCTCACACCCTGTGGCCGGAGTTGGCTCCACCGCTCGAACGCTTCAAACCCACTGAGCTGCTCAAACATCGAGTGGGACTTTATTTGTATTTTATTTATAGGAGGAGAAAAACCAAACCCCAGATATCCTGACATTCCTCGGCCACCACCAGTCTGACCAGCCTCCTTTTACAACCTGCTGTCTTTATGGCTGTGAGCAGATCTCCTGGGTCGTGGTCGGATTTCACACGCTACGATACTCGGCATGACGTCGTACCTCAACACTACCAGCTCTCCCCAACTGAACCCCTGTAATCAAAGTCCCTGTGCAAACAAGCCGAGACGTCCATGAGCTTTAAGGCCATTTCCACATTCATGAAGTTGGACGTCAGCCTCAAATCTGTGACTCACGTCGTATCCAGACAATTATATTGTGTATTTGTTGCAAACATCTTTTTCCCCCCGTCCAGATGACTCACCCTTCGTGAATGAACTCCTCCAGAGCCGCACATTCAGACAGCAGCTGGGGACACTGGCTCCGCAGGGCCACGTAGGACAGGATGGGCAACAGGTCATCTGCTCCGCTGTCGGACCGAAGAAGAGACGAGGGCAGCGAGGCCGAGTCAGAGAGGAAACAGAAGTAAAGAAATGGAGCAGAAGGGAAAAATAGAGAGTGACATTTACAGTGCATGATGGTAATGTGCTCCCCGGGGGACGGAACGGAAACTAAATCAAACGGAGCTCTCAATGGGATTCGTGCTGGGGATGGAAGTGATAAAGCACTTGTTTCTCTCCCTCTCTCCATGAGATCTGTTGGGAGGACAAATTGCAGCCCGGGAGATGACAGGCTGATAGCATTCTGCCTGTGTGCAGACAGTGACCGTTTGTTTGTCGGCGCTCACACGCAGGGCTAACTGCCTTGCTTGTTGGTTTGCGTGAGAAGGCAGGTTCCTGGCCCTGGACTGACCCGGCCGCATGCAACTGGATACTCCCGCGCTGCAGGTCCTGGGAGGTGTGGACCGGCTCATGTAACCGCTGGGAGTTGGACCTCACACACACTTATCCCTGAATTATAATCTTCTGAGTTCACTACTGTAAACACACACGTCGCTCCTCTCACACGAGAACTGGCATCTCTGCATTCCAAGGAAACAATGCTCTCTTCCCACGAGCATAAATACGGATTTCAGATTTGGCTCCAACGTGAGTTCGCAGTGTGCTGAAATTCAGTGGAGCAAAAAGGTCAAAAACAGCAGAAATGGACAGAGGGGTGAAATGATTCTTTAATTAAACGATTCTGAATTAAAGTGGCGACCGATTTAGCCGCACAATGGCACAGAGAGAAGAAAGGGATGTGGACAAACGCGCACAAGAGAACAAATGAGGTCCCAGTCGGGTCAAGAACAGAGAACTGAAGAGAACTGCAGCTCAGTGAATGAACGAGAGCAGCGAGGACGACTACGTGCGTTGTGTGAGACTGAATCAGAATCTCAACTGTTAGGGTGCAGCAACAGATTCACAGAATTAAATACGTATTGCAAATATAAAAGTGTCATTTCTGATTGGTTTGACGAGTGCGTGTGTGCACAGTGTCACGTCTGGGTATACATTTTTATATTGTGTCTCTGAAGATGTTGATAAACAGCCTGTGTCTCTGAAACAGTGAATTAAAAACAGATTAAACCGATTAATCACTCCAGTTTTTTTATGAGCTCCAAACGCTGAAAATATTTAGTCTGTCAGCTTCATTTTTATTTGCGACATCAAACAATGACATGATGGAAAATGCTGCGATGTCTCACTCTGCTGGATTTGTTGAAACTCCAGAGACCTGTGGTTGAACAGTGTGGTGGGTCTTCTCTCTCAGAACCTCGAGCAGCAGGTTGAGAAGCTCCAACACAACGTTTCTACAACTCTGCAGAGGCCAATGATCGGAGGAGTCGGAGTAAGAGCCTAGTTTTCTGTTCTTTTACTCAACTCTTACACTTCTCCCTGGTTTCCCAGAGAAGAATTCATTGATCCTGATGAAAACAGTCTCATGTGTTCAGAGGACGTTCATGAGGTTGTGTAATTTGGTGCAGCTTGATTGAACTGAAGGGACAGTTGGGCCTAGTTACATGACATGTTTTTTGTAAGACATCCCAGTTCTTATTATTATTATTTCAGCTCTAAAAACTGACTCAGAGCTTCATCTAAACAAAACAAATCCATCCTGGTTTGATGCAGAAAGGAAACCTGTGTTTAGATGGACTAAGAAAAGAAGTCACATCTGTGCTGAGCCACAATCAGGACAGAGGAATGTGACACTGGCCGATTGGACACTAGAAGGTCCACAGTCCACATTTACCATCTTTGAAGAACGTCAACATTCTCTCCTGATTCATGGATTATTAAATTAAATCCGCCAGTGGCCCCTGGCTGGAATCTGACAAATTAAAATGGATCTGTGATGAGACAGAGTTTAGCTTTGAAGAACAGTTTCCTGCTGGAAACCTGGTTCTAATTCACATTCTTTTTAATTCTGGACAAGCTGCAGTGATTTTCACCAAAGATGATTACAGATCGTATCCTGAGGTGAGACACGTGACTGCATTCCTGGAATCTTGACTATAAACAAGAACAATATAAATGCGATTCAGTTTTCATTTCTTGGGATGTTCATAATTAACCATTTAAGAAATAGAAATCTGTCAGTGGCTCACGTGTCGAGAACCATTCATCGCATCAGCTTCCCACTTGGTGTGTGTATTGTTAAAGGAAGTGCAGCGTCGGCAGTTTAGAGATTTGGACACGCGATGTGTTCAATATCGATAAACTTTAAATTAAGGGAGGCGGAGGTTCAGCAAAAGTTCAACACAAGAAAACGTAAAAAAAAAAATCCCTCTGCAAAGCTCAAGAAGCTCTGAGAGGTGCTGACCCGGTCAAGTCTTCCACTCTGATCACGTCACACACAGTCCAACACAAGCAGACAGATATGGAGCAGGAGACGCAGCCTCAGCCCCTCAAACATCAGTGAACAACACAAGAGACAAAACCACGAGGACAAGAGCTTATGAAAAAGATGAATCTGGAGAAACGGAGACTTCGTGCAAATAAAACCTTTTATTTGTCTGACATTTGAGTTTGATGCCAGCTCTTTGTAAGCCCCGTTAAAAAAGTGCGTGACCTTACGACTTTCCAAACAACCCAGTAACTGATCCTGTTGTAAGACGACGATCTCCACCCACCTTTAAGAACAGATGCTGGCGCTCAGTTTGTTTACTCGCGTGTTCACAAGGAATCTCCGTCTCTGTTTTTGATGCCAACGTTCGATCATCACAAGCGAGAGGCCAGCTCGGCGGAGATGAGGCTGATCACCACAGTGTCTCTCGTGGATTTGGCTCAGACGATAAAGTTCCTCTGATTCATTTATCTTTCAGGGTTTCACTCAAACTCTGTCAACTCAGAGCGATTTGACTCAAGTTCCCGGCGCAGTCCAAGTTCTCTGTTAATGTTGTTGTGACCCACTGAGCCTTTGTCTGATTCTCTCACAGTTTTCACGAATCTCCATCTCTTTTCTTCTCCTTCCCTAAACTCGTCGTTGGGCCCCGTGTCTGTTCCAAACCCAGACAGGACGACCCACTTTTCGGCCCGGTCAGGAATCTATAGGGGGCAGGAGACCTAGGACGTCCCCCGCTGTGCCGGGCCTGGCTGCGCACTGATGAGACCTGACAGGGCGGCTACCGAGGCAGAGAGCACATGATGTTTGCTCACTTTCACTGGACTTAGTCTATTCCCCATTATTAGAAGCTTTGGGTCAATAAAAAGGGCTCTTATTTTGAAGTTTATTCTGTTGTTTTTAAGAGTTATAAAGATAAAAAGAAGAAACATACACCAAATTAACTGAAAGTTAATTAATGCTCAACGTTAGATTCATATTGGGAAATGGACGGATTCTTCTGTCCATACTCTGCGCTCATTTTCGTGCACGTCTTCTGAGAGCTTGAGGAAACAGAGGAAACAGAGCAGTACCACCAGGAAGCCATGGGGGGGGGGGGCGTATGGCCGATAGTTCCAGGACACGAGGAAGACATTGTAACAGTGGTGAAACTTTTAGAGGAGACACTTTGAGAGTTGGTGATAAACGACAGGCGTCTACATGACGTTCCTTTAATGGGGACACAAGGACAAACAGTCCTCCAGTGTTGCCATGTTTGTCCAGAGGTCTACTCCATGTTTAGTTTAACAACCAAGCAAACGTGAAGGAGGCGTTGAAGTATGTTGGCAGCGAGGGCAACATAACTGAGCTTCTTGTTTACACAGAACCCGAGGAGAAACCGGTGGATACTTACATGGCAGCAGTTTTGGGTGCGGAGTCGCCCTCATGCAGACACCTGTAGTCCTCTGCACAGGCACAGATCACACGTAGGGTTCGAACTGCAACAACACGTAGAAGAAATATATAGATAAGCTGAGCCCCTGATCCTAAACCAATAAACACACAGTCTGTAACAAAGCAACGGAGAAAATAATTAAAAACTACAAACTTCACCATCTCTGGATGCCAAAGCTAAATCTGCATTGTTAGACGTACTTTATCAAATTGAAGATCCAGGCGGTTATGGATGAGCTGATGACTTACAGAGTTAGCTGAAGCTCAAGATTTCAAACAAATAATGAAATAAAAGGATTTTTCTAAAGACTACAATTAAGGCTTTACGACAGAGTCCATGAAAGTTCACATTTGTTTCAGGAAGCACAAAAACACCAGAACTCGAACTCACCAATACATTCCAGCTTCTTCTGAGGGCAGCAGTCGTTAATGAGCAGCATGAGCTCCTGAACAGCCGACTCGTAGGGGTAGGAACCTTGCAGTGCATCGGGTTCTTGGGGGAATAATTTCAGGGGAACGCCGATGTCTCCAGGTGAGGCCTCCTGGTACAGTTTCATACTCGTCTCAAAGGCCTGTTCTCGCTCCATGTTGACCTTCCTGAGGAAGAAACAAACACAACAGGACATTTTATCATCTCCTGAATGGAGCCACGTGTCAAAGAGACGACACACACTCGTCTACGGCCTCAGACAAACAGTAGATTCAGCAGTGAGCTGGACAACAGGATAAAATATCATTTAAAATACAGTAAAATGGGGAAAAAATTTAAAGTGTAAATGCACTTTTCTAATCCTGATGAGCACTCAAAGCACTTTGCAGCACAGTTTGATGTGTGTCATCATGTGAGAGGAGGTAACATGTTCATGTAGAAGAAGTCAGAGTTGATCACATGAAGACTGAGAACAGGAGGAGGACATACTCAGAGTAACACTGCCACACGCTGGACAATCAGAGACATTGACTCACTGTATTTCTAGGAAATGATTGATACCAATATGAATTATAGTCAGTGTGTAAACCACGTGGCCTCATGCAGCCGTGAACATGTTAGAGCTGCAGATCAAATCAATGAGATTAGACTACAGTCCACAGATCCACAGTCAGTCTGATCCTCAACTTTCCTGCTTCTGTGCGTCGGTTCAGTTGTATTTAACAATTTAACAAGAATAATTGAGTAAAACCAGAAATCATCTATGATTTGGTCCATGTTGCAGTTTGAAAGAAGCAGGAGTGTGGAGGCCATGTCTGAACACAATGGATTATGTTTTCTGCATTTACATTTTTTTGTATTTTAGATTCATTTGATAAAGCAATAAGATTTTTAAAAACTATGTAGACACGTTTGAAGATTGAAGGATTCACGCTGCACTACCTGAACAGCGTCAGCAGGGCGCTCCACAGGGGAGTGAAGAAGGCTTCCTCGATGCTGGCGAGGCACAGGTCCTTGGAGCTGGCAGTGTTCAGACACTCAAACGACAGCAGACACAGAGACAGAAGCTGATCTGAAATACATAAAAATTACTTCTTTAAAAGAATTTGTATGTAAAATTCAGCCGTGAAACATTTAACAGAGACTGATGTAAATAATCAACATGGTGGGAGACTTTTCTCCTGTGGGAGCCTGCTCACCGATGGCGATATGAATGTCTTTCACAGTGGCCTTCAGGTGTTCCTTCAGCGCCCTCATCTCCTGCCCCTGAACGTGGCCCTCGCTCAGAGTCGAGGGGTCACACAGCAGCTCGGAATCGGAGCTGGCGTATTCTGCGCTGCCGTTGGGCGGAGCCCAGTCCAGGTGAGTGAGAAACTGCTCAAGATCTTCAAACGAGTTCTCCCGGTCCACTGTCGCCTGGGTGTGAGGCTCCTCCCCCTCCTCATCAGAGTCAGCGTGGAAGTCACGAGACGGCGAGGACGACATGCCGGTGCTAAAGCTCGCAGTGCTGACGGTCCTCCTCTGGGTCTCTGTATGACCCGTGAGAAAGTCTCATTAATAAATTCTAGGTAATGAAAGGACCTAACGAGCAGCAGGCTGTGGCTCTACCTGGAAGCTGAGCAGGTCTGAGCAGCAGAGCAGGACCCTGGACGCAGCCTTTACTCACTATGGGGTAGAGCCGGTTGTAAACACGGTACTGATGTTTCCTCAGCAGCTTCACCACAGGATGGTCGGACCGGCTGAGGACAAACGAGTCAAAATACAGTCAAACGTTGAACAGCGTCACGATCCAGCTGCTGTTTCGCTGTCGGACCAGTAAGGAAGAAAAATGTGTCAGTTCAAGTTTGATATTTTGATTATCTTCAGGATTCTCGCTACACATTCAAATATTTCCAAATCTAACAAACTTATTCCACCAGTTAACTGGGAACAAACTGGAAACACAAGTCTTGAGGATGTTTGAGGACCAGAACAAAACACAAAAAGTACAGATATGGAGCCGTCTACATCTGTGTTGCATAATTTTTATGTTATCATTTCCTAAGTGTGTACGGTAACAATCTTGAGTCCCACTCACTGGAGTCGTCTCTCCAGATAAGACACAGGAATCAGAATCATCACGTATTGATGGAGGATGATGCAACACAACCAATGAAGAGTGACAAGGAGCATGTAGCGTCCGGCCTGAAAAGCAGGTTCCAGCTAGTTGAAGCCTTTTGTACTGTCTGAGACCAGTGAAGATCTGCTGAGCTACTGTCTCTTCAACATCGATCACGCACACAAAAGACACAACTAAGCCCCTAAATCCATTGACAGGAGGGTAAACAATACAACCACACATGTCCTATAACCTGGTCTCAAAGATGAGGACCACAGTATCTAATGTCTTCATCCAACCAACTAATATTAACGTAATGCTCGTATCGTCACCGACCACATGGCTGGTTTCACACGTCACAGTGGAAACAGCAACTAAACTTATGTACATGTGAGTAAAAAGGTTCCAATCTCTTGGTTTTGCAGAATATGGTCGGAGGTGCAGCTGAGGGGGAAAGTGGACAGAAAGCTGAGAGACTAGCGAGAGAGAAGTGGACAGACACAGTTTGTGTTTCCAACAAGAGGCACAGTAACATTTTATGTGATATAAAATCAATTCAAAGGCATTAAAACATGGTCAACTAGCCGAGGACGGCTGAGGGCTGAAATGTTGCAGCTACTCACCTGAGCAGGTAAGAGACGAGACGTGACACTAAGGTGACATCATCAGGACTCCCCTTCATGTTTGCTTTCCACAGTTTGGGCCAATCCTAAAAAATATATATAATATAGTCTTAATTACAACTATTATATAATTTCACACCTCTAAAGCCTTTCCTCTGTAACTCACATGGTCCTGCTCATACTCCAGCACATTGGTGTAAAGAGAACGCTGCTCCTGCTCCTCTGCAGTCATCGCCCCAGACGCTGAAAACCTCCTGCAAAAGAACGAAATATTAACACGCATCAAAGAAACACAGGAGGTTAAACCTGCACTTTAATGGATTTCTTTTGGAATGTGAACTCAAATTAACATCTCTACACTTGACATTTTGATAAATAAGTTCTATGTATAGGAGGTTTGCTGCCATGACTACTGAACAAAACTAAAGTTTGAATGCTAACCCCCCCCCCCCCCCTTCACAAAGAAGTGATCAGGAGGTATTTTTGTCAAATGGCAAAAGTGACCTGAGCTGTGCGGCTCCAAATGATTTCAGTATCGACGAAAGCCTTTTCAAGTTAGAGTTCTTTACCCTCAGATGACAACACACAGATCAAACTGAGTCTGCACAGACGTTCAGACGCACTTTGGACTTCTGCTGGTTTAACACGTCAGACAAAACGAAAACTACACTCTCTGATAATATGGTCTTAAAAAGACAAAATACACTGTATGCACCATTTAGTATAAATCTTACTCAATCCTGATCAGTCATGTAACATGGCAGGTTTGAGTTGTTTTGGAAACAGTCACTCAGATAAAACCAGGTGATTAAAACCAACAAGTGAAAGAGAGAAACACAGAGTTAAGGTAGAAATGACTCCAGTTGGTTTGTACCTGTTGGCTTCTTCCTGCAGCCGCAGTCTCCTCTCCTCCATCTTCCTCTGCAGCTGATGTTACGAACAAACTTAAGGAAACCTCCAATAATTTATATTAATAAACTCTACAGTCGAACGTTCCTCACTTCACGTTAGTTGTTTTCCCTCAAAGCAACTTTCCATGTTTTCTATCATCAGCTGAAAAGCATATGAAGAATTTGACGATTCCTTTAACCTTAATAATACAACATGTATTAATTTAATTTGTAGAGATCACATAACTAAAAGTTGCAACATGCATCATATCCCTGAGGAGATAGAAGCCTCTTTACCAGTCAATCATTTGTTTCCCATTAGAAAACAATGGGAAACATCAACTAGGATAAAATCCAATCACAATTTATATTTAAACTGGGAGCGACCAAACTTCATGACAGCAGTAAAGTGACCCTTCCCCAGATGGACACACAGAAGGATACAGCATCCTGCCGCGCCTTGGCTATGATGAGGTTCTCCATCATCTGCCGCTGGAGGGACAGCTTCTGCATTTCAACAGAGGGAACATCCGTCCAATCACAGGCAGGCAAATCACAACAAGGGGAAACAACACGTGTTAAGATGTGAATAGTTAATAAAAGAACCAGACTGATACAGATTGTTGGGGATGAAGCAAACATTAATATGTACAGGCTGAAATTGGAAATGATTTCTTGGTCATTAATAAGAAAACAAGAATGTCGCTCGGAGCTCATTCGTCCACCAAGGCCCAACTGTCCCATTAAATCACAAACACTCACAGATCCTCTAAATATGTCAGATTAGTTTCATCAAGATTCACAAATAGTCTTATGTCACAATGTTTAACAGGATCCGCCCCCTCATTGAGTTCTCTCCTGGTCCAAACCTCAAACAAACAACCTCCCTGACGGCAGTTTAACTATTATATACATGTAGAAAGTGAACATATATACACACTGGAATGTTCTCTGCATCGTCTATTCTGCTGAATAAATTATAATTTGAAATATATCATGACACCGCCCAACAGAAATACTTCCCAATATTGTATTAATTAAATGTTTAGAGACAACGGGGCAGACGCTCCTGTGGCCAGTGAGTCCCACAGGATCCCAACATTATTAGAAAATCTACAATATCTATATTTAAAAAACGACTTGAATAAAGATTCAGAAAAAATTATATATAAAACATTTTATAATATCATAAAATAAATGGCTTATAGATCACATTAATACACATGATCTCCAGCAGTTAACGTGACAAACATGAGTAATCACAGCTACACTGAGTTTTAATGACTGAGCAGAAACAACAGATTCACTTGAGACCGTCTCTCTGGATTTGTTGTGAAACGATGCTAACCCGTGCTGACCCGTGCTAACCCATGCTGACCCGTGCTAACCCGTGCCGACCCGTGCTAACCCGTGCTGACCCGTGCTAACCCGTGCTGACCCGTGCTAACCCAGCTGTGGCGGTCCCGTGCTGCTGAGCCTCGGAGCCCCTGATGACGTTACCTTGACAAACGCCTTGAGCTTCCTCCAGAAAACCCGCGGCTCCACGTGACGGCGAAACATCGTCCCGGTCCCGTTACTCACGTGCCGTACTAACGAGGCGGGAGGTCGTGTCCGAGGACTTTGTGCGTGTTTACCATCGTGTCCCGACAGAAGACTGAGACACCGACGACCGGACAAACTCCGTCTGTTCTTATCTGACACCAACTGACCCACGAGGTCTGTGGCCACTCAGGTGAACGACCCAATCAGCTGCCCAGGTGCGTCACAGCGACGTCACCGCACCGGATGTACCGCCAACGACTCAAAAATAAAAAAGCACGTGCTCAGTCTGTCTCTTTTTATTAGAAGAGATTTAAAAAACATTTCCATTTGAACTTTCTCTGCCACCGTATTTATCCCCATCTTGTGAAGTTCTACTTTACTACAAGACATCGTTACATTCAAAAATAAATTTCAGACCATTTGCAAAATGAAAGTCTTTATTTATCGGACATTAACCAACAAATAGATGAATTAAAAAGAAACACACACTTACCAAAGACGTCTTCTGATAGGCCTGACCCGGGGAGAGTCTCGCCAGACGAGCTTCATAGTTCGCTTTTAACTTCTGGTTCACACGCGAAGCTTGTTCAATGGGTGTCAGCTCCCTACAGTGTACACGTACACACACACAAAAGAGAGACACACAAAGTAAATACAAACAAGCCACATGTGGACCAGAGGGTGTGAACAAGCCTCATAAGACAGCCTCTCGTTCCCTCTGCCATCATGACAGAATTTGAATCAGATAAAAGTCTTGTCTTCACGTTACACTGCTGAACAAAAACCAAACCAACAACACGTGAGGCCGTGAAAAGCTTCTGCAGCTTCAATATTTTCACCCTGAAGGTATAAAGTGAACTGAACAAACAAATCACAATAATTTCAAGATTTTAAAAACAATTTCTAGAAGGAATCCATGTTATTAGAAATCCCTGTTTTCTCTAACCTCAGAGAATATCTGATATTGAATGGAGCAATATTTGACCTCACTTTTTGCTCGTGTCCTGTGACTCCTCTGTTTGTAGCTTCTGGAAGACCTCGGGGGGGAGGAACGGGGACGGCTCCCCGCCGCCGTCTGACAACGACCGGCGGTGACCGGTCTTGGTTGGGCTCGTTCCTGCAGAGGTGAAAAGTGCTGATTAGTTTAAATGTGTGACCCCTGGTGCAGCAGTGCCTAATCAGTACCAGATTCCTCTGACTGGAGACGACTGTATTTACCAGTATCTGCAGCAGTGGCGACTGGGAGGTCTGTGGTCTGATGGGGTTCTGATTGGGCAGTTGAACAGGAAGCGGAGGCTGAGAGGTCAAGGGGGTCAGCACTCTTCTGTATAAAGGACTTGGCTCGCTCCAGACACTGCTCAGCGAGCCTCAACATCCGCTCCACCTCCACCACCACCATCTCCCTCTCCTCTGAGGAGCGGCACAAAGAACGAAAGAGATGATTTATTTTACAATCAACTACTGAATTCAAGATGATTAGATCAGATGATTAGCTGCATTGCTCTGTCTGTCCCCTCAACCCCATCCTGACACGTGTTCAAACCTCAGAGGCTTTTTTCTTAGTTTATAATTTTGATTTAATGTTTCCACGACGGTTGGACTACTGCGACATATTTCTTTTTTAAATCAAAACGAGGACATGTCCATGAAAGTAAAATAAAAATCACATGAGCCCAAAAAAGCAACAGACTCCTAAAAATCAGTAGTAATATGTTCAACACGTCAGTGAAGATTCTCAGTCATCCAGATCTGAACGATACAGAACCCACAGCAGCACACTTCAGACTCCTGTGTCTGCTCTGAAGGGTTCGATAATCTATTACCAACCGATTTTGATTATGATGATCAAAATGAAACCATGAAGCAGTGAGTAATTGCGAGACTAGGTACCTTATCGTAAAGCATCTGTTCAGACCTGGTATTTACATCCATCCTGAGTGATCCGACGCACTGAGGACACGCTTGAGATCCAGAACATGTTCGCAGTTGGTCTGGGACACATTTTAATGTCAGGTGAGAACAGACGAACTAGGATCGGATCGCTCAGGACAGTTTTTAATACCCGGTGTGAATCAGTTCATGTCAGTTCTCAGGTCTTACGTTGCGGCGCAGCTTCCTCCAACAGTGCGTGTGATATGTAGTTGATGGTCCGGAGGTATTCACAGTAAGCCTCCTGCACAGAGACCACACACGGGCAGAGTGAGCACATCAGCAAACAATGCAACACACTCAGAGAATGGTCATTTAACATTGTGTTGATTAATTAAGCTGTAGTTTGTATCGACGCTATGCTATTTACTAATGTCACAAGGACTGCAGATGGAAATCAGCTGATTGCTAAATCTTCTCATTTTCAGATTAATGTTTTTGTGCATTGTCCTTGTTTAATAAAATGAAAACTTTTAAACTTGGAATCGTTAACTTGTCTTGGCATGAAAAATATGTAAATCAGTTTTTGACATATCTTTAAACAGGTGCTTTCTATTTCCCATAATTCATTCTTTCCATTCTTACCCGCATGATTCTGTGACTGGGATTTTAATGTGCTTGCTTTTAGATAAAGGATAAATAGAAAATAAAACTTCACATGTCAGAAATACTAACTCGTTAGTATTTCACAGGCAGATCAGTATGTGAGCATCATCAGATTCATAACCTGAGCCATAACAGTTAAAACTGTCAGTGTCTGAATCTTCATGCATCTGATCATGAACACCAGGGACAAAACACTGAATGATATTTTGGATAATCTCTAAATATCAACATATTCAATGTGTTTTATGAGGAGAAACATCTCAAACCAACTCCTCCACATGTTAAAGTCTCTTTTTAAGTTTCCACAGGTAAAGTAAATCGACCTGTGCGAGTCTGTATTCAACGAGCTTCTCTACTTTCTTGTTCTCTATATTCTGATATTCGAGCCTCCACAAGAAAAACATGTAATTACTGAATTTAAAGTCCTTTAAAAGCAGTTAGCTAACCTGCTAGCAGCCCCCGCCCCTCTCGGTGTGTTTACATGTCTCCAGCCCGGGTTCCCGTGTGGATACTCGGGCCTTTAATCTGTGTGTGGTCGTGTCAGTGCAGCTGCGGAGCTTCTCTACCTTGTGTTTGCTTCCTCCGTCCAGCTGAATCGCGACTTTGGCCATTTTCATGGCGTTTTGCAGCGGTTTCCCTCCGAGGTCTGCGGCTGTGGCCATGTTTACCCCTCTCTGCTTCTTCGTGTTGACTCAGGGCGCATAGCTACGGCAGTTTGAGGTAAACACCGCCTCCCCCTAGTGGAGCGGAGTGGAAGTGAAGTCACCTAAAGACAAACGGAGGATTTAAAGTCATAAAGTCAATAAAAACACACATAAACAAACATACACGTACACACACACACACACACAAACACAGGATACAATCTCTCAGTAAAGGTCAAACTCAACAGCTCCAACAACAGAAGGTCATGAGTTTGTGCTCATTGTGGGAACTGTTGGTTTCTCTATAAAGTTTAACGTCTTGAGTTTATTATGTTATGATTTGGCTTTTAAAATGGAACTGAATTTAATACCTTTGTATTAGTTCATTCAATTTTTTGCCAGTGATTTTTGTGAAGCACTGTGTAACCTTGTTTAGATAAGTGCTATACAAGTAAAGGTATTATTACTGTTATTATTATTATTATTATTAAATCAATCAGTTACAAATAATTTAATCTTTATCCTAAATCTCATGTTTTAACTGAACATATTAATGGGATGTTTGTCTCCAGGTCGAACCCCTCCACCAGGGGGCAGTAGAGCTGCAGCTTGTATGTGATTCCTGGTGTTTTATTAATTAATATAATCATAATCATAATAAAAATAACCTGCATCACCTGAACTGCTCAGTGTGTCCCTGTGACCAGCGGGCGGCGCTGTAGTCCATCCGGTCTCCTGTTCTCGTTCCGGTAGCACTTCCGGGTTCTACTGTTTACATCTGCAGATCCTGACTCTGATGAGAAAGTCGTCTCGTGTGGAAACACCACGCAGCTCCGGTGTCGGGACTCACGCGCGTTCACGGTAAAGACGCGTCACTGCACTTTTTAACGATTTTAACGTGAACGGGACCGGTGCGTCGCGCTGCGGCTAACGAAGCTAACGTAGCTACACGAAATTCACCAAACAGAGACGTGAACGTAACGTACGAACTAAAATGTGTTTCATCATATGAGAGGAAGTGTTTAGTGTGACGTCAGATGGTTGGTTTCTGCTATGTTTCACCTCATGAAACTGATGATTGTTGTTTTACATGAGTTCATTCATAAAAATCACAAAATATGATGGAAAAACTCGTAGAAACTGAATAAAGTCCTTTGTAAATACATAAATTCAGCTGATACCAAGTTGTGGAAACAGACAAATTATTGAGAATATATTTTTAAACAATGCAACAAGCGAAACAAGGGCAATCATCTCTAAGATAGTGAATAATAATGATAAATAATGTGGACTTATTTACTGCATTTACAGACAAAGAAAACCAAGGTAGAAGTATCAATGGTGAAAGGACTGTTTATATAGAGTTTATTCTATAAGCAGCACTTTTATTATCACACACCTTTCATTAAACTGTCAGCACAGCCGTCAACTTGAGGGATTGAACCTCCGGGTTAGTGGACAACCCTCTCTCCCCCCTGAGCCACAGCGGCCCTGCTTGTTGCTGATGATGTAAACCTTTTTAAAAGAGAGTTGTTTGATTTCTGCCGGGAGACGGTTCCAGGCGGCGGCTGCCACACTGAGCGCCACTGAGAGACTTGTGCCTGGTGTGGGAGACGGAGAACGGGGGGGCAGCGTCAGGGAGGAGGAGGTGATACCACGATAAACACGTTTCATATCTTTACAGCGACGCAGGCAGCAGGCGTCCATCATCAGCTACAGGATAAACCATGAAGAAGAAAGCCAGACGTCCAAGGTCGTCTGAGACTTCACGGCAGACGACGGTGAGCCTCGGCGAGGAGAAGAAGACGCCTGGAAACAGAGGGAGACCTCGAAAGACTGTTCCAGTAGCAACAGAGGATTTTTACCACAATGACGCTGCCACAGACAAGACGGAGAACTCAGAGCTCAGCGAGGAAACACAGAAACCTCCAGAGAACAAGTCCAAACCTTCAGGTGAGGGAGACAAAGGCACCGAACTCATCCACAATCTGTCAGATTAACAGTTTAAGTCTGAATGTTCCACTGACACCAGAACTCTGTATTAGTAACAGTGAAAAGTGGATTATTTGAACAAAGTGCTGCTTGTGGGATTAGACGTCAGAGCTGAGGCCTGAAGCCACGTTTTACATTTCTGACACAAGGTCAAGTTTAATGGGCTGATTTCTAAAAAGAGTTTGGTACAAAGTCAGTTTTCATCCTCGGTTTCTTTCTTCGCAGATTCATAGAGACAAACTTTATTAACCTGTTTTAGGTAAAAACCGAGAAATATGAAAATACTGATCTGCTTCTTTGCTCCACAGGCAGACTGTCCACTGCCGTCTGTCGCCTCTGCCATGGAAAGTTCTCTCCACGCAGCCTGCGTCACGCCTTCAACCGCTGGTCACGAGACTCCATCGATATCTTAGACGAGGACTCGGATGCTGGGACCCAGTCGCCCCTTTTATTCCACACAGATTTCCAGCGGCTGGTCGGGGTCCAGTTGAACCGCGACCCCCGGTTGTCGGAGTTTATCTGCAAGAAATGCCACGCCAAGTTCTACAAGTGCCACAGCATCCTGATCAGGTTTCTGCAGCGAGTCAACCTCCCTCCAGTTGGGAAAGAAAACCTGAAAAGCCGGTGAGTCCAAGTGAAAAGTCGAATTTAGTTTACGTTTAAAATGTTCTCACAACTGCAGGATTTCCAAATGTTAAAGTGGAGAAATATGAGCAGCTGTTTGTTTCTGTTTCAGGAAGAATTCAACGTGTCCGGAGTCGTCGCTAAATCTGGGCTCAATAAGTAAATGTACATTTATTAATTTCAGACAATACAAGTTAACGGTCGGCTTCACCCTGTTGAGACGTTGTGCTGTTTTCTTCCAGCTCCACCATCCTTCACCTCAGACTCAAAGTGCCTCCACAGTCTGGTGTCCTGGGCTCACCGCCACGGCGAGGCCTGCCGCTCCTGCCCCGACCTGAAGGAGGTGCTGAAGGGCCAGTGCTGGGGCTCGGTTAAAGCCGTGTGGGGCTGCGTTGATGGTCACAGATACATCATGAACACCGCCAACACGAATCCAGGGTACGAGGTGAACTCGGGGCGTGGCGGTGGCGACAGAGTGATGTCGGAGGAGGAGGCGGAGCTGCAGGAGGATAAAGAGGAGCAGCCCGGCGGGAATGGAAGGACGCCGACAGGAAGTAGAAACACTCAACACATTCCGCCAGCAGTGACGGTGCAGACTCAGAGCTCAGCACTGGTGAACTGGACCAGCAACACTGGAGGTGAGACGGTGATCACAACCTGTCACGCCACACATGGCTGCAGAGGGCGCTGTTGCTCTGTAAAAGTTACATATTGTTGCTTTAACCTCCACAAATGTTATAAAGTTCTGTTTTTGTGTTACTGAGATTATTTCCGAGACCTCAGTTTGTTTTGCTGCTGAACAGAATCATTTTCAGTTTAGTTTGATTCTTGGCTCCTCCCCACATGTAAACACAACCAGATGCATCCTCGTCCTCCTGCCTCAGACTCGTACTGTTTACACTCCTAACTGCTGACTCGTCATTATGATTCCATGACTCACACGCTTGTGGATATTCTCATCTCGATTTTAAAAGGTGCTGAGGAGGCGTCGGCTCCGGCTCGGCTGGAGGACAGAGCAGCTGACAGCGATTTGTCCGACAGGTTCGTCTCACAGCTCGTTTTTACCTCAGGAAACCTCAGAACCTGTAGTTTTCTTAATTTGACCGATGTAAGATGAACGACACGTCTCCACTTCCAACAAACACGAAGCCAAAGTACCTCGGACACTTGTGCTGCCGTCCTGCACCAGTGACGTCACTTGGAGTCAGAGTCTGAGCAGTAGAACATGTACTTGTCCAATGAGTCAGTCTCAGCTGTCAGTCATGAGATGTTTGGCTTCTCTTGCTGTCATGTCGTCATTGGAGTTGAGTCAGATGAATAAAACCCCAATTGTCTGATAACTGTGTTTCCAGAGTCGTCTCCGAGGACGAGTTTGAGGCGAGTAGAAAAGGAGATGTTTTAGACGATGAGTTGTTCGAGCCGTACTCGGACAAGAGGTTGGTACAAATACTCTAAAGTGTTCGATCCTTCACAGGTGGATTCAAATAGTTGTGATCTCACATTGTTCTCTCGCCCTCAGAGCTCGCGGAGCGACCGTCCCCAACAAGAGGAGACAAAGCCCGAAGGTCCCGGAGGAGCCTAAAATCAAAAAGAAACCAGGTCCCAAACCCGGCTGGAAGAACAAGTTCAAACCTAAAGGGTGCGAAGGCAACTAGCTCACAACAAGACTCTTAAACACACAACCTCCACTCAGTTGAATGTAATGTTTGAATGTGTATTTTATTTCAGCAGATTGAAGGTGGTTTGTTGAATGTAACTGCTACAGATAAACACAACGCACATTAACTGTTGTTTTTATTTAAAGAGAGGAGCTTCCCAACATCTACAAGTGTCCTTATCAGGGCTGCACGGCAGTTTATAGAGCTCCGGATGGTCTGAAGGTCAGTATTCACATAACTGATACACATTCAGTTATTTAACATTACTCACATTTAGAATGAACCATACACAAGACTTTGTATATTTTTAAACCAATAAAAGCCAATAATAAACCAGTATTTAGCTGATGTTGGTTGTTTTTAATTGTACTTTTTGTATCTGGCTGTTTATTTCTTTAGAAGCACATCAAGGAGCATCACGAGGAGGTGAGAGAGCGGCCGTGTCCTCATCCCGGCTGCAACAAGGTTTTCATGATCGACCGCTACCTGCAGCGACACGTCAAGCTCATCCACACAGGTGAGGTCGACTCAGGGACTCCAGCTTTTAGCTTTTAGTCATTCGAGCGTTTGTCATGTCCGGGGTTTGTCTCTGTTTTCCAGAGGAGAGGAACTACATTTGTGACCAGTGCGGTCAGACCTTCAAACAGAGGAAGCACCTCTCCGTTCACCAGATGAGACATTCAGGAGCCAAACCGCTGCAGTACGTAGCGCCGCCTTAAAACCTCATTCATCATATCACACCTTCATGAAAGTAACTGATTCTTTCATGCGCCATTTTTCAAATTTGACTGATTTGCTCAAAGTTAAAGATGAAGAGGCCGTTATAACTTGACTGTCCTAGTATGGGCCAGACTCTGTTAATACCCATAATGCAGTGCAGCAGACCATAAAACTGCTTCTCCAGTTAGTAGTTAACCCCACTAACAAACAGACAGAGGTGAAAACAACCTGCTTCATGGAGCTAATAATGCATTTGTGGCTCTCGATCCTCATGAAGAGGAAACTAAACTGAACGTATAAAACCAGGATCGTGAGTCTTAAAAACAAAAACAGGTGATGTGTTAGAAACACTTGTTTTTAAATTCTCTCTCTCCTGCAGGTGTGAGGTGTGCGGCTTCCAGTGCCGCCAGCGAGCGTCACTCAAATACCACATGACCAAACACAAGGCAGAGGCCGACCTGGAGTTCGCCTGCCTGATGTGCGGGAAGCGTTTCGAGAAGGCCCACAACCTCAACGTCCACATGTCCATGGTCCACCCGGTGATTCAGACCGAGGCTCAGAGAGGCATCAGCCAGCAGCAGCAACCGCAGCCGCCTCCGCCATATTCTGAGCAGCGCACCATCACTCTGACCGGTCAGGTGGTTCAGCAGGACCAGGACAGATGACGGCAGGGGGTTCCGGTCCAGGTCTGCTGCACGGGTACATGAGCTGTGGGACAGGGACTGGTTCTGGTGACAAGAAGCTGCATAGTGTTAAAAAGGTTCAGCGTGTAGAATTTAGTGACATCTAGTGGTGAAGTGTCATGTTGCAGCTGAACACCCCTCACCCCCACCCCCCCCCTTCCAAACATGACAGAGAACCTGTGGTAGCTTCAGTTGTCATAAAAACTCAAAAGGTTTAGTTTGTCCAGTCTGAGCTACTGTAAAAAAACATGGCTGCCTCCGTAGAGAGGAGCTGCTCCCGATGTAAATATAAAGTATTTCAATATAAAGGCTCATTCTGGGGTAAAGAAAACATGAAACAAACTAGTGAAAACATCACTAGGATTATTTTATATTCAGTTTCTGCCAATAGATCCTTTTCACCTGAATGTTACACACTGGACCTTTAAGTCCCTGTTCAGTTTTCAAGTTGTAAAACAAAAGGGCTTCAGATGTACATGTGTAAAGTTGTGTGCGCTTTATGTAAAAAAAGTAAATAAAATGTTGACCTTTTTTAAACAGCTGTTTTGATAAGTAGAATCTGCTCTCTGAGAGATATTACATGTTTCTGTAACGGGGGGGGGGGGGGTTACAACAGAGTGGCAGACACAGCAGCTTCTGTGTCGTCGAACAGATGCTGCCAGAGCTCGAGGGGCGGAGAAGAGGTTTGCAGTAAGTTTTAGCCTCACGTGTTCAGAGGAAGTCCATCTCGGGGCTGAGGCTCGGAGCACCGAGGTGCACGGAGAGCGCTGCCGCCACCTCTGGATCCACATCTGCACACTGTGACTCCAGCTGCGACAGGAAACCCACCGACAGAGACCGAAGACAAGAGGCAGACGAGTGAATGTTGTCAGCGGAGGATTTTATCATCGTGGTGGAAGCTGATGCTCGTGTGTCGTTTACCCGTCGGAGTTGAGCGGAGGACAGAGCGGCAGCAGACGTCTGTGAGATCACTCTCAGAAGAAACATCTTGGCTTGGCTCAGAATCTGGGACGGATCCAACTGACGAAGCATATTTGTGTATTTGATATTCAGAGTTTTTTTAAAGTTCGAGACCAACATGAGCTGACGCACACTTTCAGCTCACCTGCTTCTCAGGGGGCTCGGCGGCTGATGCAGGCGCGTGTCCGTCCAGGACGAGCTGCAGCAGGCTGGTGTAGCAGAGGACGGCAGCTTGAAGGAACCCTGGACAACGCAGCGCTCTCTGCAGCAGCTCAGCACTCTGCTGGAGCAGCAGGCTACACACACAACACAACACAACACAACAGGAAGTTAGTCAATTACATCAGAGAGAAAAGATTCATACTTTCAAGGCAAAAGTTAGAATCATTATAAAACCAAACTTTCAAAAGGCTCAACCACTTCACCCCCTGATAAACATTTCTGCAAAGTTCTACCTGGTTTTTGAGTTTTACTCCAGAAACAAAACTTGCTCACAGTCAAACTACAGAAGCATTGATCACTGTATCCCCTGCTTTATATGCTGGAGGATAAAAATCTGAGAAATCAAATGTTAAAGTCAACAATCATACCCGTGTATGTTTCGATTTGTTTGGTCATGAAAGACATTAATCAAATCTTTGCATCCGTTTTATTTTTACCTCATGAATGACGCTACAGCAAAAGATCGAGGATTCTAAAAGCTGGAAGTTCTTGTTAAATCAAAATGTTGATGCACCTGAGTCAGTAACTTAGGACGACCTGGGGGAAGCTCACCTGTAGAAAGCCCACGGCATCAGTCGAGTAAACTCATCTGATGTCACCATGGTAACTGACTGATACACACCTTGTTCTGGAATTTGGGTAAAAACATTCAGTTTAACAGTGAAAATATAAACAAGGCTACAAGTATCAGCTCTCAGTGCAGATGTGAGATTAATAAGACACTTGACAACTGAACACTCTGCAGACGTTCACTGTACCACTTGATTTAAAGATGAGCAGCCAATCAGAAGAGTCCACCAATACACACAGAAGGTCGGAGCATAAACTCAAAGATTCTTCATCACTTTTCTCCTAAAGAAAAATAAATGGAGACATAAAACAGTTATTTCTCTTCAGCTGAAAGAGAAGCAACAGATCAGAGAAGCTGTAGGCAAACATACAGGAACACACAAGAAATATATATAACACAAATAATTATTGTGTTGCTCTTCATGTCCTCACGTTTCTATGTCTCCCCAACAATAAGGATCATTTCCAGGAGTTTTGACTGACAGTGAAGGACAGCAATGTGCCCAAATAGTCATATAATTAATTAAATAAACAACGGTAAGCATAGTATTAACATATTTAACAAAATCAAAACCACTCATCTCTAATAAAACTCAACTTCATGCAACCTCAACGTGAACACAGCTTGTTGGTGTGTGTTTGATACCTGCAGGCACAAGAGCGTCAACAGATGGTCGTTCACACAGAGGAAGAGCAGAAAAACCAGCACCTGAAGAAGAAATGAGAAGCAGGTTGATAAAGAAAAATTCAAAACCACCACGATGCTTCTAAGAAAAGAAAACGGCTTCAGCTGATTCTGAGCTGAAAAGCTTGAATGGAGCAGATAAACATATAATCAAGTCCGATGAGACGCTTTTATCTAAAGAGACTTAGAACTGAGGGACAACACTAAAGCACAAAGCAAGACGGCAGCGTTAATATTCAGGATATTGTGGCTTCATTTCTGGATAGGGAGGAAGTGCCTTATATATAGTCTATGGTCTGGAGTGTGATTGGCTCGTGTGCAGGGACGAACAAGCCAAAGGACGTCCTGAGAGGAACGGGTGGAGAAGAAGGAGCGTTGACCTGATAACCAGCTTCCTAGGTTATCAGGATGTTAGGTGAGAGGACATGAGTTCTTAGCTCTCACCTGTCTGTCCTGTGACACCCGCTCTGGTCGCAGCATGTTCAGGGCCGCGCCGAAGCTCTGGTTGCCCCCCCCACGACCTCGCCAGGCACGATGAAGGCTGGAGGCCAACAGCAGAGCTGGAGCCGGAGGCATCGGCGGCGGCGGAGACAGGCAACGTGCAACACTGAACATCATCACAACACAAAAAATCATCCAACAGCTGACGGCAGCAGGAAGATGAAGGAGTTACATCTCTTCATGCATCACGACGACAGTGAAATGTTTCCTCAGCGATGGAGCGATGAGGATCAGAGATTCAGAGACGGCGGCTCATGAGAAGGAGGTTGTACCTGTGAGCCCAGTGACCACAGTCAGCGAGGAGCTGCAGCTGCTCCGGTAGAGGCTCCCCATCACACACACGACTCCACAGTGACGACAGCACTGGAGACAGACGCTCCCACCAGCGCTACACAACACACACAACACACAACACACACACACAATCATCATGATCACGATGTCAGAACTCAAAACACAAACATGTTCATCGTAATTGTGTTTTTGTGTTAGTACTGATTTCCTTGTTTTGTGTGTAAGTGATAAATATATTTCATAATATGAAATCTTCAAACGCAATAAGAATGTTTCTCTATGTTACTGGTTTATCAACTACGAGCAGATATCTTGACTTGTGTGAGTCGGAGAAGTTGATCGTAGGACTGTGTGAAACTGAAGCAGCTGAATAAATTCATTTTATAATCCTTCTCTGACTTCCCACGAGTATCAGTATTCATGTTTGGCTCAGGATGTGAGCGACTGAGAGCAGAAGGTACCACAGCAGAGGTGAGGAGCAGAGGACAGTGGACACTGATCTGAGTCCAGGCCTTGTTGACTTCCTCCCTGGGACGTCCACAGGACACACTGGCAGATAACACACCCTGGACAGGAAACACAGCCGACACACAGTTATCATATCGACTGGAGCTCTGTTTCTCATTAGTTCATATTTAGACCTCAGAGACTCTCACTCTCAGGAGGTGTGATGTCAGATGGGAGGACATCAGGCCGGCAGGAGAACACACATTCCTCTGGTTGGACAAACAAGTCAGATTCACTCAAACTGTCTCCAAACAGCTGATCGGGTTAAAGAGAGATCGGTGGTGAGAGCTGACCTGATGTTGGTTGACGTGTTGCATCAGCGTGGTGCAGTCCAGAGTCGTCCGCCCTCCTTCGACCTTCAGCTTCACCAACAGCAGCGGTGGGAGAGCCAGCAGGACTCTGTGATGTCACACGTGCACAGGAAGTGGCAGTGTCATGGTCAGGATACTTAACTGATTGAGATCATGTTTATAATACACATGATGACAAGGGCGTGTTAGTCTCTCTCTCCCTCTCATTAAAGTTCATATCTCTTATAATGTATATGTAAACTCAGCGTTCCATGTAAACACCATATCCTGCTTGTACCTGTTCCATGTGTTCAGCGTGTGCTGCAGGCTGAGCTCCGAGCTGACAGACGGGGAAACCGAGCTCACTGTCGAGGAGCATCTCCGAGAAATGAACTCGAACAGGAAGTCACACACGTCAGCTCTTCCACTCCGGCTGCCAGAGAGTCCGGTCACTTCCATCTCGTAGACAAACTCCTACACACACAAGCATTGATTAAAACATCCCCTCAATAATATTTTAAGAATTGTTTGTTAAGTGTTTTTACCCTCGTCTGGTGAACACACACGACACACGACACACACACACACACACACACACACCTGTAATCTGGATATGATGTCTGGCAGACACGTCCCGGTGGCTGATGCTCGCTGATGCAGCTTTTCCAGACTCTGGTCCCTGTTGACATAAAACACTTTGATACCTTAGCTCACAAAAAAACTGTTCTATATTATTTGCTTTAATTGTGTCATACTTTATATTGCTTTTTAGATTATCTGCTCTTTCTTTGGAGGGTTTCTAGGGAAAAGACTCACTATCAAGACGAACAATCACAATTCAGCATTACACTTATTGAACATGACACAATGACACATGTGGACCCACTTTAACTGCTGGTCCATGACGGCATCGAGGAGACGAGAGCAGAGGATCCTCATGTCTCCTCCACAGCCGCCCTGCTCCTCCGCACGAGGCAAGAAAAGCTCCAGGCAGGCCCACTGCTGGTACTCCTGACTACACACACAGACACACACACAGTAGTGGTTTTATTTCTGTTGTATGTCTAATGGCACCTGTAAGAGAACGTATGCGTTTCCTTTTTACCGCTCTGGGTCCGACAGGGCGTCCTCACTTCTCTGCACTCGGAGCTCATTAACCAGCCAATCAGAGAACGACAGCTTGACAAACAAAACAAAGGTTGTTGACGATAAGAAAAATCCATCAATGGATTTCATTTAACAAACAGATGGAAGTAACACGGCCACAGATTCTCTCACCAAGCAGGAAAACAAACGTCCATCTCACCTGATACTGTGGTGTGTTTTGTAGCTGGTGAAAAGCTGCGTGTCTCCACAGGCGCCAAGCCGTCGTCCTCCAGGTGGCGCCGGCATCTGTGGCGCTGCTCCACAGGTTCTTCTCCGGGGATTCACCCACAGCACCTTCAGCAGTGACGGCCGTCCTTCTGGCCTCGGGCAACAGTCTCGGGATGAGATAGAGGAGCTAAACACAGACGCACAATCACACTTAAGTAATATAATGTTATAAGGTTCATAACTAAAGCAAGAGGGTGAAGTTGTGAACGCATGCTGATGTTAGGAAGAAGGTACAGGATGGATCCGCTCTCCTCCCTCACAGTAATACATTAACAAAGGAAACCCTACTGACGTTCTGGCACGTAACAGGAAGTGATACCTTCTTATAGAAGCTGCTGGGAACGTAGTCCTGCTGCTGCTGAGGCAGCGAGTGTCCTCTGCAGATCCCATAACACACAGCTGCCACACAAAACCTAAACAGGACAAAGAGAGACCGTCGTCTCACACTGGAGCGTCCAATAGTCACAGATAGTTTCAGCTAAAGACAAGTACGCCACTGTAAAGATCTAGACTGACCTGACACAGAAGAGCATGTCAGTGTGTGTGCTGCACACCAGCGCTGCGCTCACAGCTTCTCCAACAGGCACTGGTTTGGGCAGGATGGGTGGGACCAGCTGAATCAGAGAGCTGTGGGACACGGAGCCGTGGAGGTGGACTACAAATGCTGCCAGACCGAGCACATGGGCGGCGCTCAGCGATGACCCCTTTGGACCAAGAGAGGTTTGTAACACTAATGATTAAAGGGACTTTTTGCAGAAAACTGTTGAAGCAAGATAAATAAAGCTATAAAGCTGCTTTCAGATGCATGGATATTCTCCTGACGTTACCCGGGGCGTCAGACGTGGAGGACAAACTCCAGAAAACGTTCGGACCCAATTTTCAGGACAATTTCATGTCTGAAAACAGCTTGATGAGAGACAAAGTGAAAGATGCAAACAGAGGAGAGTGTATGATTATTAATTGATGTACCTGGTTATGAAATAGGTCCCAGAGTCTGTGGACGAGGCTGCAGATCAGCTGTGTGTTACCAGGCAGCACACTGACAAACCTGGAGGCCCACAGGTTCTGTCTGAACGGACAGAAACAGGGGACTAGATATCACTCTGTGCATTTGTGTTATTTTATTTCATTCTCACCAACAAACAAATGAATCTTCTAATATTTGTATGGATTTCAAAGACTCACTTATTAGGGGGATTTGCTCGAGAAGTGTCTAACGTGCACTGGCAGAAGTTTCTGAGGATCATGTTGATGACCTGAGAATATGAGGAATACATGAACATACAACAAATACATAAACTGATGCAGCACAAGAAGAGTGTATTTCACGAGTGTTTACTTTGACATGTAGCTCAGGGGACAGAGGAGCGTCTACGTGAACTTTGATGACAGTTTGCTCCATGAGCTCATCGGGACGACCAGGGAAGACGACACAGAGCGTGTGGGAGATCCTGGACAGCTGTGCCATCATGTCTGAGGACACATCAGAGACGAGGACACGAGGGATTCAGAGATTCAGAGAGGCTCAGTGTGAGTCAGGGAGCGCGACGGTAAAGCCGCTGATGTGTAGCATGCCTGTGAGAAACAGACTCTGCTCTGGACCAGTTGGTTTAGGAACACACACGAAAAACACATTCGAGGATTTAGAGAAAGATGATCACTTCAAACAGTTCAAAGTCGTGAAAACACACTGAGCCGAATACATCTGTCTCCATAGAAAAGGAAACCACGAGATCATGATGTGGAAAACACATGTTTGACCATCGTCTAAAAACAAATGAATACTACTTGACACCATAGACTGTAAATAAAGTTTTGAGCCACAGACGTGTGTGTGTGTGTGTGTGTGTGTGTGTGTGTGTGTGTGTGTCTCTTTATCTGCCTACCTCCATCATTTCCATCAACCACCAGCCCTCTGAACTCCTGCAGCTGAACCTTCAGGACCTCCAGAGGATCATCAGCGGCGTCCAAACACACGACACTCCCTGAAAACACCACACGTCAGCACACAACACGTATGGTAAAACATCGGTGGATGAATTAAAACAAAACAAGGTGAGAAGATCCACTCGCGACTTCACTCAATGTCAAATATCTTCATTTTATAAACCTGCTGATTGCTTCATCTTCCAGAATATACTGATCTGTGTTGGTTTGTTTTCAGTGACACAAGTGGTCATCAGGGTGAGAACACAGAGGAGACTCACTATCCTGTCGCCTTTGTCTCTGGCAGGACTCCACGTAAGACGAGTGCTGGGCGGCAGGGAGCTTCTCCGCTCTGAAAACAACCAGAATATAGAATGTACACAATGAAATCATCAAACAGAAATAAATGGTACTGAGAAGCAGCACATTATTTTCCCACAGAGACACTGACGGACAATAAATGGAATAAAAGCTTCTGATGATAACTCACTTTTTCAAAGCTTCTATGAGACTCATCCGAGCATCAGCCTTCACAGGAAGCTGTAATTTAAAGACTTTATAGGTTTGATCTGTGACAGCATAGATTGTTTGGAGTCAGGCATCCCCTCTGTTTATAACTTTATATCAACGTAAGGGGAAGTTGCTCACCACTCTTGGCTTCAGCAGAGCAGGAAGGAATCGAGTCAGGAAATACGGCCTCCGGAAAATACTGTGAGGGGACACGGGTGTCACTTACTTTGTAAACTTAAGGAACTCGGATCTGGTGATAATCGAACTTTGTACCTGGCCTCCATGACCGTGGCAGAGATTCTTCCTGTGCTCTCAAACAGAGACACGGCCTTCTCCACATCCTGCACGGCCTGACACTGGGGCTGCAGACATATGATACATAATCATACATTATCATACACCATTATTAACCCACCACTTACTAACCACTGATGCAGACCTTAGAATAACCCAGTTTCACAGAGAGTAGTGTCTCTCCCTGGAGGCAACAAACTTTACACAGGGCTTTTAGTGAAAGCATTACAAAATCTGAAATCAATAAGTCCTGCTTTGAAGCTGAAAGAGCTGAATGTCTTTCAGTATCGCAACCAACTCAAGAATAATAACAAAAGAATAGTATCAGCACTTAAAACTGATAAATGAAATATAGTATAAAATGATCACATTTACAAGGAGTGTGACTAGAAGTTGATGAATATAGTTCACAACATAAATAACTATTTAAGGAGATGCTGAAGCCTGGTCTGACCACTGGGTGGCGCTGTTACCTGTGTTGATCCTGATGCTCCACCTGCACCAGAAATATCCTCATATAAACCCATGTCCTCCACCGACTCCTGCATGGACACATGGACACACACACACACACACACACACACACACACACACACACACACACACACACACACACACACACTTATACAATCATCACAATGTAGTGTTGCTGTTATACAGTTTTAATGTGAATAATTCTATATGCTGTGTTGAAGAGAAATTCCTTCATGCAGGGATTTGAATTTTCACCTTGAGGTCAGCGAGCCTGGTCTTGGCCAGAGAGATGTACTCCATCAGGAGGCTGCGGTGCTTCACAGGGATGAACGGAGGGTGGAGGATATGAACCTAGCAGGAGAAGAACGTTTAAGCAGTTTATGACATAAGTATTTGTTTATTTTCCTTCATATACGTGTGGATTTTTTCTCTCTATATAAATCTCCCAATGTTTTTGCTTGTTTACTCGTCTGTGTCAAATATCATTCAGACCTGGTCTGATCTAAAAGGGAACACATCCAGCACAATGAGGTTCTCCGTGACGTGTCACCTTGAGGTACTGCGGGGGCTCAAAAGGAACCAGGTCCGAGAGGAACTTCAACAGGAACACCAGAGATTTCTTACTCGATGCATGGAAGCCACTGCTGCCACCAAACGACATCTGAAGAGGCAGAAGCAGGCACGTCAGAGTGGGAATACAACACTGACAGCAGTAATATCAACAATCTAAATATCAGAAATGTCTTTTTGACACATCACCAAAGTCACAAATGGTCAAATTCAACAAATGAGCATTTTAATCAGCATTATACTGGACGTCCGTGGAAAGAAATGAGAATTATATTAATATTACCATCCTGAATTTCATTAAAGACGTTTTGAGCACGGCCTCCTTATTTATTTATGTTTAAAACCCTGGTGTTAAAAACTAAATGATGGGAAACCTTGAACCAGTCACTGTAGGAGGAGAAGACGCCGGCTCCCTCCAGCGCCCCCTGCCGAGCCAACAGGAAGGCTGTTATCATGTGCTCCAAGTCATAGCCTTCAAAAGCAGAAGTCAGCAGCCGGGACAGCAGCTCTGATCGAAGCACAGACACAGAACAGACACAAAGAAAACCTGAAATCAACATTATGCTACTGTTTAACCTTAAATCTGCAGCTTGATTAAAGTTTGAGGTTTGATGTGTGAGTGACTGAATACATACATCATTAGTATTTGTGCTTTCATCTATTTCTTACAATGGATGATGGCAGTTAAACATTTGAATCCAATAATACAGGAATCCGTCCTTCCCGTTTACCTCTGAGGCTGGGCGGAGCACAGGGGTTGTAAACCAGCAGCGTGGACAGGAAGCACAGGACGTGTTTCCAGTTGACCTCGTGAGTCTCCAGAACCTGCTGCAGGTGACGCAGCAGCAGCTCCACACTGAAAATCACAGCCAGCTGTGACAGAGACACGACAGACACCAGTCAACAGACACCAGTCAACAGACACTGACAAACACAGATCTCAGGACACAAGCAGCATTTCAAGTTCGAAAGATTTAAGAAATCTGATTTAATATTCATGATGATGTTTTCAAGAGAGAATCATTGTTTTCATTATAGCTTAAAATGCGTGTAGGAGAATCTACAGTCGTCAGGTCTCGTACGATATGACCGGCTCATTAGAAGGTAACAAAACTACACAATTCTTTGTTTCAGCTGATTATTCATAAATAAAAACAAATAGAGTTGCACATATACCTTCTTTCATGTGGAAAGCCGTTTTAACCTCAGCTAACTTAATGTAGAAAACTAATATTTACCTTACGGAAAAGAGACATCAACAACGGGTCGGCTTTCGCAAAGGTCCAGTCGCTCTGCAGAGTGACGGCGTCTGACACTGACAAAATATGGTTTAGTTGTTTCTCAGAGTTTTTAAGAGTTTTTATTTAAGGTCTTTTAAAGCCTGAATTTTCTGACCTCGTTTTAAGTTCTTGCCAGATCACTTCAGGCATTTCAAGCTGTAAAGATAATCTTTAACTTGTCTTTACCTGTGAGCCGAGGCTTATAAGTCAGAGCCTGAGTGAGGGAGTGTGTGAAGAAACGCTGAACGGCCTCGGCTGAGGCTGAAACTCCACATAATGAAGCGTCAAATATCTGAATCCTGCACAAAACAAAGAGGAGAAAAGTAATGTCAAGCAAAATGCAATGTTGAGTCAATAGTCATGAATTAACCTCCTGCTGTCTAACTAGTGTTTTCATTATGGCAAGTTCTTAGACGTCTGGGTTTAAATGAACGGCTCAATGCTGCAGACGGACTCAAACGGTGGCTGTGACTCAGTGTGTGCATCGTGCAGACGGCGCTGACAGTTACTGTTACACTGATTAAAGCACAGTGTGGTCGTAAGCACCAGGTGCTTACAGCTTCAGCGCTTCAGGACCAGACAAGCAACGTGGAGTTTCCACACCCTGCTGTCAAGAGTTTACAGAGAACTGAGCAGAACCTAAGAATCACCTGGTCAGCTGCCGGTGAAAAACTGTGGCTAACAGGAAAATCTAGAGAGGGTCATCATGAAGCTCCAGATGCATCTTTATTTACAGTCCATGGTGTGTTACTCTGGCTCGATTAATAACCCCCACAAGGAGGTTATAATGTTTCCACCCTGTCCATTTGTTTGTCAGCAGGATAACACAGAAACTACTGAACAGATTTCCAGGACTCTTGATGGACGGGGCCAAGAGAGAGCTCAGACAAGGGGATGGATCCAGGAATCTTTTATCACTTTCTTTAACATTGTGAAATAGGATGTTTTTTGAGGGGACTGCAATCTATGAGTGGTTGTAATTTGCCAATTATCTGTGTATGTTCTCATGTCTTGCAATTGTTTTCCTACTGAGGTCTGATTACGTGAAGGTTTATAAGACAAATAAAGAACAAAAAGCCACGAACCAAAGCCCAGGTCCTGCTCCAGAAGACTGTGAAGTCAGACTCTTGTCCACAGTGTCCAGAAGCCCTGAAGAAGGATGACAGAAAAAAACATGTTCACAGAGAAAAAAGAGGAAAATACTCAAATTAAAAGTCTAAAGAAGTAGAAAATAGCTTTCATGGCCCTGAGGTGTGAGACAAAGTACTTCACTAAATATTTAATCATCACAGAGCAGAATGAGTGGGACCCAGACATGCAGACTCACAGAAGAGCATCTCATCGAGCAGTGAGCAGCAGAGGAGAGAGATCCTCCTCTGGTCTGGAGCTGCTGGTTCAGAGTTCAGCTCAAAGCCACATCCCACCAGGACGCCGACGACCGCTGGAACACACCACATCCTTTCTCATATTCATCTTGAGCAGGGACAATTAATGAACTTCACATCTGTGGTTCTTACTTGACAACACTCTGAGTTGAACTCGTTTGGTCTCCTCTTCCCCCCGTGGAGGCGTCCAGCTGCACAGAGCCTTCAACCGAGACACCAACCAAACCCTCACACCGTCATCACTGGGCGGACAGAAGCAAGAGGACAGGAGTGAGGGAGAGGGAAATGTTCACCTCCTGCTGAAGGTGTCGGCCATGTTTGTAACTTTGACGAACTGTATTTAACGTACTGGGATTTAAATCAAGCCAATTATTAAATCTATGAGATTGTCTGGATGACAAACCAACGAGCAGTTCTTACCTCTCTAAAATGTACTTCAGAGAGAGGAAGCTGAAACAGTGAAGCTGGTTCAGCACCTCCAGCTTTGGGAGCCTCTGTAAAAAAACACCACATCAGAAACTGAACTTGAGAAAGTCAAGCTGAGGGCGAGTTTGACTCTTTATCAGTCTGTCACACTTTATCCCTTTTCTGCTCTTTGACTCCTCTTTCTGATACAAACATAATTACTGAGTGTTGAAGTGTTTAAACGCTCTCAACATCCAAATAAAACACGGCGTCCATGTGTTTTCTCCCCAGTGCGACTTCAAGGCTCATGAACACATGAAAGTCAGAACAACTAATAATCAACTTGGGAAATGGGACAAGAATTACAGTTATATTTCTGAAGACGCTGTAGAAACCCTGCTAATGGAATTTCAAATGGTGTAAAACTTCATGAGAAGTAAATACCTCATATACAGTGTATAGACATGCTGTACACACACACACACACACACACACACACACACACACACACACACACACACACACACACACACACACACACACACACACACACACACACACACACACACACACACACACACACACCTGATCCCTCCTGTACTCCTGCCACAGCAGTTTAGGGCAGAGGGCTCCCTGTGACATCAGCTCTCTGCTGGACTCCAGCAGGACACACAGTTGGACCTGGAGAGGACAGAGACGGGACTTTCATATGAAACATGCGTGAGAACGGTGTAACTGAGAAAGACAAAGCCAGGGTGCAGCCTCCTGTTGCTTCCACTGAACAATGGTAAACCATGTAATCATCTGCAGGTAGATCTGTGGTGTATTAAGCATGATGCAGCTGTCATTTTCAACCGGTAAAACAGGAACTATGAGTCAGCAGGGAAATGTCAAGTCACTGTGCGAGTGACACGACATCACACAGTGGAAAAAGCAATTACACACAGATCTCACTATAGACACAACACCGAGGCCGCCACCAAGTCTCTGACACCAGTTTCACACACTTTTCATATCACACAATTCATATATATTGGTCAGATTATGTCAGATTGTTTACATCAACATCCATGAATTATACCCTGAGAAAAATGTTTTATATCACAAACAACCAAATGAACTGCGCCTCAGCCGCTGCACAAAGAACTGTTCACCTGTTGGTGAAGTTCAAAGAAGCTCAACTCGTCTTGACCAACAAGCAACAACGTCACTTACGTAGAGTCCCAGCCGCCGCGGCTACAGAGCGCTGGCTTCCTGTTACACAACGTTTATTCATACTGAACGTCTCACATGTCCAAATCGCACCAAATTCAACACTGCACTTCACTGGGCCTTTAACAATACACATGAAAAGTGTGAAGAGATATGTGAGACACAGACAGAGATTAGATAGAAGATGGTGATATTTTACACTAACGACACTGACAGACAAAGGAGACTATGTGTTTGCTTTTGTCCATTTTTTTCTGCAGGAAATAAAAACACACGGATTCTTAAAAACAAAAACTAGTGCACATGTAGCTTTAGGTGAAGAACCCAGGGACCATGTGCCTTGTGGTGCAGGACCAGGGTCTCCATGTGTGTAGTTTGCATGTTCTCTTGCTTCCTCCCACACTCAGACATGCAGATTGGGGTTTGGTTAACTGGAGACTTTAAATCATGTCCAGGGTGGACCCCACCTCTCGCCCAATGACAACTGGGATTGGCTCCAGCCGCCCTTGCAACCCACTAAGCATTTGTGGTGTAGATAATGAAGGGATGGATCTATGACACGAGCTAACCTGCTCCAACACACTCAAACAACATGTTCCTGGTAAAAGTGCAGCTGCTTCTCTAGATTAAAGACATTTCCCACCGTCAGTAACTTGTGACATAGAATGCTCACCTTGGATTATGCCACAAATGAAAATCCCACTGTCAGATACTCACTCTCTGAGAGGAAGTGAGCAGCTCTCGCCTCTCGTCCTCCTCTCCTTCAGGTGCAGTGATCTCCGTCAGTCTCTCCAGTATCAACTTGACCGACAGCACCGCCACCGGGACGCCCAGCTCCGTGGCCTGACGCCTCAGCTCGCACTCTGTCCACGGGCAAAACAACACATGCTGGAGTTCAGAGCACTTACTCCCGTTCTGTCTCTTCATTGTGAATAAAAGCAAAGAAACTACATCTAAAATGTGTAGTTGTCCAGGAAAATCAACAACAAACAAAGATGGACGTCATGAAAGGAACAGGAACTTCCTCGTGTCTGCTGATCCGCAGCCGACTTAAATATGAGATGTTAAAATCCAAACACACAACAAACACTGAGAAGTTCTGAATGACTGCAGAAATACATTCCTCTGTCTTCATAGCTCTGATCTTTGTTTTGTAAAAACTGTAACAGCAGGTGGTTCTGGGCCCGAGTGTGTCACATGACCTGCCTATTCAACTTTGGTCACTTGGGTAAAACCATAGTCCGTCAATAAAGAAGGACAACACGTCTCCACTTCCTCCCACCGTCCAGAAATAAAGCCCACCATGTAAACCAGTACAGCTGATGTGCAGCACTGAGGTTTGCACCAAGCACTCACCCAGCAGTGACCCCCTGAGGCCTCCGGGCGCTGCACGGCTCTGCTCTCCAGTCTGACAGCACCGATCCGGATTCTGGAAAAATACATTAGAGTTATATTTATGACAAATTAGAGAAAAGTCAGTAACTTCTGAGTGAGTTCAGTCGTGTGGTGGATCCGAGCACACGTAGTTCTCCACTGAGATCTGAGGAGGACGTGGCTTTGATCATTCCTTAAAATCCGTTCTACAGAGAACTGATCGCAGACCTCACCTGCCTTTTGAGGGAAAGCGTATTTAAGTGGTAAATGATATTGTACCTGTATATTGACTGTCAATGATAGAACATAATGTAAAGTAATATATTTAGTCTCACTCACAGAGACCTCCCTGAGCAGACTGCACAGGTCCTGCTGCTGCTGCAGCAGCTGCACCGCTGCTTCCTGCAGCCGCGGAGCATCGTCCAGCTGCGGCCGGTTCACCACGCGACCAGCTGGGAGACAACAGGGACACATGGGACACAGGGTTCATGAGGACACATGGGACACAGGGTTCATGAGGACACAGGGTTCATGAGGACACATGGGACACATGGGACACAGGGTTCATGAGGACACAGGGTTCATGAGGACACATGGGACACATGGGACACAGGGTTCATGAGGACACAGGGTTCATGAGGACACATGGGACACATGGGACACAGGGTTCATGAGGACACATGGGACACAGGGTTCATGAGGACACAGGGTTCATGAGGACACATGGGACACATGGGACACAGGGTTCATGAGGACACATGGGACACATGGTTCATGAGGACACAGGGTTCATGAGGACACATGGGACACATGGGACACAGGGTTCATGAGGACACAGGGTTCATGAGGACACATGGGACACATGGGACACAGGGTTCATGAGGACACATGGGACACAGGGTTCATGAGGACACAGGGTTCATGAGGACACATGGGACACATGGGACACAGGGTTCATGAGGACACATGGGACACATGGTTCATGAGGACACATGGGACACAGGGTTCATGAGGACACATGGGACACATGGGACACAGGGTTCATGAGGACACATGGGACACAGGGTTCATGAGGACACAGGGTTCATGAGGACACATGGGACACAGGGTTCATGAGGACACATGGGACACATGGGACACAGGGTTCATGAGGACACATGGGACACAGGGTTCATGAGGACACATGGGACACATGGGACACAGGGTTCATGAGGACACATGGGACACAGGGTTCATGAGGACACAGGGTTCATGAGGACACATGGGACACAGGGTTCATGAGGACACATGGGACACATGGGACACAGGGTTCATGAGGACACATGGGACACAGGGTTCATGAGGACACATGGGACACAGGGTTCATGAGGACACAGTTTCATGTAGAATCAGTCAGATACATGACTCAACATGTGGATCAGGAGGTAAAGTGAGTCAAAGGAAAAACTGTGAAGAGCAGAAAACAATATAAATACAACAATTTACCATTTACATGTGGAACGATGGATTTCATGTACATATTTTCTTCTATAGGTGTTTCTCGTGGTAGGAATATTTATATTGAGTACTTTCATACACACATATGTAAATATCTACGTGTACATATATATATACAGACACAGAGATATAAATATACATATTGTACCACATCTGGTTTCCTTTGACATGTGGTGAAAGATGGAAGTTGATGTAAACTCACCGAGGAGCCTGGACACACCCTGCTCCTCACAGGACGGGTTCACCGACATGTTCTATAAGCTCTCCGTGGTTTATAGAATCACATGAAATATGTTTAACAGGTTTGATGAAGTGTGTGTGTCTGTGGCTCCATGTTGAACTTCTCCTCCTCCTCCTCCGCCGCCGCCATGTTGCCCTCCCGCTCGTCTCTGTTATTGTTCCACAGCCAATCAGGGGAGAGCAGCCCGTCACATGGGACGAACATGAACTAACCCGGAGTTTTCTGAAGTCCCAGTGACGTGTTGTTTTGTGTTGTCCTTGTTGTGTGTTAGGAGGTGATGCACTGTGTTGTGTTGTGGAGATAGACCTCTTATTTTGCGTCGTCTTGTGTAATGTTATATCATGTTGTACTGTCTTGTGTTGTCTTGTGTTGTGATGTGTTGTGGAGACACATTTAGTTTTGTTTTGTCTTATGTTGTGTTGTCTTGTGTAATGTTGTACTGTCTTGTGTTGTCTTGTGTTGTGTTTCTTGGGTAATTTGTTGTGTAGATAGACCTTGTGTTGTTTTGTCTTATGTTGCGTTGTCTTGTGTAATGTTATATAATGTTTTACTTTCTTGTGTTGTCTTGTGTAATGTTGTACTGTCTTGTATTGTCTTGTGTTGGGTTTGTTGTGTAATGTTATACTGTGTTGTGTTGTGTAAATAGATCTTGTGTTGTTTTGTCTTATGTTGCGTTGTCTTGTGTATAATGTTGTATAATGTTGTGTTTTCTTGTGTTATGAGTTGTTTTATTTTGCTGTGTTGTGTAGAGTTGTGTATGTTGTACTGTTTCGTGTTGTCTTGTGTAATGTTGTATAATGTTGTACTGTGTTGTATTGTCTCACGAAGACATTTAAAACTACTGTTTCTGTATTTTGTAATGTTCTCATGTTCATGTGCTGCAGATGATTGTACACAACAAACACAACAGTGTTGTGTGTGTGCGTGAGAACAGGAAACATTTGTGTGTTTCTATCAAATATCTGGGACCTGTCCTCATTGTGCTGAGAGAAGCTGCAGCTCAGAGTTTCTGAACACTTAACATAAAAGATGTTGAGTCATAGTTTAATCAGATAAGTGTTTTGACTCGTTCCAGGTGCTGCGTGGTGTGTGTGTGTGTGTGTGCGTGTGTGTGTGCGCGTGTGTGTGTGTGTGTGTGGCTGCTGTGCAGTGTGACTGTGCAGCAGCAGCCTCCATCTTGCCCCTGGAGCTCTCCAGGGAGCAGAGTGCTCCGGAGCCTTTAGTGATTTCTGGACTCATGAAAACTTGATGCAATGTGTCCTCATGAATTTTTAACGTCTCTCTCTTCCTATTGTGCCACTAATGTGCAGGATAGAAATATAAACAGGGTGCGGAGTGCAGAAGCATCATCAGCTGTCAGCTCGGTGAACAACAACACAGGGACACCTGAGGAAACACACACACACACACACACACACACACAGTGGCAGCTCCTGTCTGAATCATGAGGGAGCCACTGTCACTGGAGGCCTGAGGAGCTGAGTTACATTGTGACTGCAGCTCTGGATATGAGCAGGATTTCCTGTGTGTGTTTGATTTTGATTTTGAAGTTTCCATCGTCTCTCTGACATATTCACTGTGTATTAATAAATCTGTGTATTCTAATGTGCAACTTGAGGAGAAATGTGATAAATCCTGTGGCTCAGGAGGTCAAGCGGTTTGTTCCCTATCAAAAGGACAAAGGTCTGATGCTGAGAAAAATCAAAGAGGTGTATTATAAATGGCTGAATTCAGTCCATTCACTGAGAAAAACTTTAAATTAAAGTTACACCAACAACTGGGATGAGAGATAATGAAAGTTAAAGTTAACAGGGACCAGGACGAAGGGAAATAGTTTCAACATGAAACACAAACAAACTGTTATTGTGTCCAGGACTGTTTAGTTTTTTCTAGGCAGCATTATGAAGGTATTGAAAGTTTACAATATATATATAGATAGAGAGAGGAAATAAAATACATTTAAACAGGTTTAAACTTTTATTTGTTTACTCTTTTCCTGCTGATTGGATGAAGTTGCACCAGCGTAGCTCAGGGAACAGCTTTGTCCCCGACACACAACGTAACAAGAATCTATTGTAACCATAGCAAAGGTGTAAACTTCAGACTTTAGAGGAGAAATTCAGAAGTATCATCACTTTTTTACGTTAAATGTTCTATACTGATGCAATATCCCACAGAAGCTCTCCTCAGAAGACAGAGGCCTTATGACGAAGCTGCAGGCTGCAACAAGCTGTGACCTGAATGAGGACTGGATAGTTCATCAAGTGTATAAAGTGGAGAAGTTGACATATTCCCACAGAATGCACCAAGATAAATGTACCAGTCGAGGTGGATTGACTTAATCTGACCCCGAAGACAAGCTGTCACATGAGAGATACAGTCGGTGCTGCTAATGAAAAGCTAAAAATTGAAAGAAACAGTTTTAACGTGGGAGGTCATGACTCATAGATCCTGTCGCTCTTTTGAAAAATCATCGTCTGTGCTGGTGTGAAGTACAAAGACGTGGACTTCCCCCCCCCCTGTGTGCGGCAGCCACACCAGTGGAAACGCAGCAGGGACTGACTGAGAGCAAACCGCCCTCGGCCCGGAGGCTTTACAGCTGTGCTACATTCCTGAGCGCTCAGTCGAACCTCGTGTAAATGAAGGAACATTAAAACGTCTGCTGCAGGAACAGATCTCTCACTGCAGGAGCTGTGGAGGTTGCTGTGTTGATTATCTCCAACTAGGAGGTTGTTTGTTAGCAGGATTACGCAAAAAAAACACTCAACTGAATTCCAGGAAATGATGTGGAGGGGTGGGAAGAAGAAAGAAACCGTTCAATTTGGTGCGGATCCAGATCAGAGGATGGATCCAGTCACTTTTCTCCCTTTCTTTAACATAATTACTCAGAGAATAATTCATGGATCTAACATTCGGGCGTATTTAGGGGAGTGATAATTGTGGGTGTGTGCTGTCTGGTGCAGATCCAAATCAAATCTGGATCTTGTGAATGTGGTTTCATAAGGGGACTGGACTCTAATTTCTGATGTGGAAAAGCAGCTTATCTCACGATGTTAAAGAAACCCCTTCCCTCCACCGAGTTACGAGAAGGTTCGGTAGTTTTTGCGTAATCCGGCTTTCTAACAAACCAACAACTCAAACATAACCTCCTTAGCAGAGGTAATAACGTGAGCTCGGTCACTTTCAAATGTTGTGATCTGTAACAATTCTCCAACGTTTAGTGTAGCTGCGGATACATGACGTACTTTTAGGTTTTGAATGCAGAACTTTTAAATGCCTGTTTACAGTGTGTCATTACCTCTACAAAGGAAATAAAGAGGCTGTTGGGCGTTGGTGGACGATTGATGAGTGTTTGTTGTTCCAGTTGACGACTGTGAACCACACCGTGAGTCTGGTGTCGTCAGCTCGGCTTGTTGACCTGTTTACTTCCTTCAACAGGAGGAAACTGATAAAACCTGGACCTTGTCCTCAGAATAAGTTACTGAACTGAGGTCAGGTTCCAGGCGGACTTCTCCTTTAGTGTCGGCAGCAGTTCCTCTGTAAACGAAACTCAAACCAACTGAAGGAAGTTTGTCTTAACAGATAAAAAGTACATTTCAAAAGAGACGTTACTCAACACTTTGAAACAAAGGTTTGAATCCACTGAAGAAGTGTTGATCGTGTGGAGCTTGATCTCTTCCAGAAAAACAGCTTCCACCTTAAAAGCCATTTTAAAATCAGAACCTTCAAAAACAATAATAAAAAATACAATAAAACTATGTGATAATTATCAATATTTTTAGGTAAACTTTTTTTAACCTTTTCATTTCTGACAGAATAATTCATGGATCTTGATGAAAACAATCAGAAGAGAGGACTGATACTGATATGATGTGTGACTTGGTGCAGATCAGAACAGTGAATTTAAATGTGGTTTCATAAGAAGACTGTTGTAAATTTATAGTTTAAGAATTTCACCAAAATGTCAAAAAGCAACATAACATGGAAGAAAGTGAAAAGAATTCCTGGATGTGTGAGGTGTTGTGTTTCCGTGGAGTTCGGTTTCTCACGAAGGTAAAGAAAGAAAGAAACAATGTTCTGCGATTTCTCTCAGGAAACTGTGAAGTCAAACATGTCGACTGAACAAACACGGGATCAGGTACCGGCAGCGATAATCCGGAGATATCTGATATGACGAAACGCCCTTCATAGAAACTTCAACACAGATTGTGAAACTGATCTTTGAACATGCAAAACAACGAATAACCGTCAGTTCTGTTCTCTCTGAGCAGAAGTGGAACGAGACAATGGCAAAGTGCAAACAACCGCAGGTCGTTGATCCAGTGAAACGCAGCCTGGTCCCAGTCGGTCTAAATCGAACAGAGTCGATTCTGCAGCGACACTGAAAAACTCAACTCAGCTTCAACAAGGTTCTTTATTCCATTTTATCTTCAGTTCCTTTCTCGCATATTCAAGTACTTGGATTTTGAAATCCAGGAAACACAATCATTAATAAACAAATAAACTTTCAAATCATCATCATCATCATCATCGTTGTGTTCCTGTTTGATTCATACATGATTCCACTTTCCCCCCCGATCCCGCCCCCTGCCCGGGCTAAGACACATGGACCTCTTGTAAACATGATACAAATCCGTTTGTTTTTTGCCTTTTTTGATTACAAAAAGTAATCTGGTAGAAAAATATCTTTTCTTTTATAGGTATTTCTCTTGGTAGGAATATTTACATTGAGTACCTCACAGTATAATCTGATTTAAAAAGTACTTCGTGTAAAATAAACACAAAAAGGTCTCGGGGGGTAAAAGGCCTTTGGTTTTCACGAAAAGTATGAAAACGAGGACAAAAGAATCACAAAAGGTCTGTTCACTGCTGCGCAAAACCACAGTGACGACTGGATTGGTGATTGTTGGGCGTCTTCGCGCCAAAGCTAAGGGACGCCAAATGTCCACAGGTTGGAAAGGGTTCATTCGTGGAAAGAGTTCCGAACCAAAACTGCAGCTACAATCAAGCGTCACTCCTGGGGACGGCAGAGCCACACAACTTCCGATGGGCGAAGTATCCCAGAACCATGAGCAACATCTCCGAGGTGCTGCTGAGGGCCACGATGAAGGGCGCCTGGGACGCAAAGTCGGCCTCCACCCGGCGGAAGGACAGCTGCATGACGGCGAGGGCCAGCAGGCTGTTCTGGACGCCCACTTCAATACTGACCGTCTTCCTTTGTGGTGGGGCCAGGCCCGCCACCTTGGCCATGACCGCACCGACCACCAGCCCCAGCATAGGCACCGTCACCCCTACTGCCACGATCTGGGGCCTGACGTTGGCCAAGATGGACGCCCCCATTTGGTAGGCCATGAAGATGCCCCCTATGATGAGCACAAAGCTGAAGGGTCGTATGAGCGCCAGCAGGACGCGCGTGAGGGCGGGCAGGCGCAGCTTGACCAGCATGCCCAGCGAGATGGGGATGGCGATGAACAGGAGGGTGCCCAGGATCTTCACGAAGGGCACATGCAGGGCGGCGTGGACCCCCAGCAACCGCCCATACAGAGCTGATGACAGCGGCATGGCTGCGGCTGCCACCACCGTGGACACCAGGGTCATGGAGATGGCCAGGGTCACGTCCCCACCCAGCAGCAGGCTGTACAGGTATCCGCCCCCGCCGCCAGGGGCCGAGCAGGTGATGACCAGGCCCAGGGACAGGGCCTGGGGCAGTGAGGCCAGCCGGGACACACAGTAGGCGTACAGGGGCATCACCAGGAACTGCCCCAGCACCCCGAGGAGCAGGGGCACGGGGCTCCGCAGCAGACTCCGCAGCACCTCCACCTCCACCTTACATCCGAAGGCACACTTGTTGACGAAGATGAGGGGCAGCAGGGCGAACAGCACCGGGTTCTCGGAGAAATGGGACAGGCCACCGGACTGGATGAGTCGGCTGGCCGGGTCGTCGTTACCGGGCGCCACTCTGATGGAGTAATCCGTCCTCTCCTCGACCAGAACCGGCACCGAGTCCTGGTCCAGGTCCAGCAGCTGGATCTGCAGCTGGGCCGTGCCCGGGACCCCGGAGCGGATGCTGATGATGTAGCTCGTAGCGGGACCCGCGTGGCCGCTGTCGGTGACGTTGAGGATGCCGAGGACCTCCGGGTCCATGGAGCGGACCGTCAGCGTCTGCTTCCGGCTCCTGCGGCCCTTCCTGCCGGCCGCGGTGCTCCCGTACAGGCTGGAGATCACGATCACGCCGTTGGTGTTTTCAGGAAACTCGAACTCCTGCGAGGACCCGTCCCCGATGCTGATGTAGCCTCCGCCGGGGCTCAGGTCGGTGCGGTTGCCGCTGTCCACGGTCAGGTTCCCGGTGGCCCGCGCCCGGTCCGCTCCCCCGGTGACGAGGAGACACCAGAGCGTAAATAGCGTCCTCATGTTAGTAACGGGCGGGGGTGGCGGTGGAGAGACGCCGCAGAGACACGCTTCTCCCTCCGCCTCCTCCTGCTCCTTCAGCGGCCTCCCCCTGACGGTTACACCGCCGCCCGCTCACAGCACAACGGCGAACTTCTCATTGTAGTCTCCGGGACGAAACGTCGGCAGCAGCCGGCTCCACAGCTCGTCTGGTTCCCATTATGTCGCTGCCTTTATACCGGAACCTAAACATCCCCGCGCCCCGCCCTGTCCGGGCCGAGCCGGGCTCCCCAGCTGCAGCGGCGCCCGGCGCAGAGCTCCCTCTCTCGGCCTCTCTCGGCCTCTCGACGCGTCTCTCGCGGCCTCTCACGGCCTCGCCTCGCTCCGGCTACTCGATGTCACGACCCCCGTGCGAACGGACCCGAATCCGCGGCTCGTCCTGCGTGTCGGTGTCTCTGCGTGGCCGCGAGTCTGGAGCTCTGGAGCCGCGAGCATCGTCGATCAGCTGCGGTTCGTCCGCGGCCCGGAGAGTGAGAGTCGGACATCCGGTTGTCAGCACCAAAATAAAATGTACCAGTTTGTTTCGCTCGTCAACCAAACAAAACAGTTTCAATCTCACATCTTGAATGAAAATGAGCAGAAAGAAGAATCATCTTATATAATCTTGTCTTTCACAAGACGTCCATTGCAAAGCAAATAATTAAATAACATTAAAAAGGAAAGTGGCTGCAGGCCTCACATCATCTGTTAGTTCATTTAAAACCGTTCAGAGGCCAAATGATTTCCGAGTCGCAACACAACCAACATTAAATAACACAAAGCAGTGGAGCAGCAGGAGTGACGTGAAGTGGTTCAGGTCTAGTTTCACATGGAGCTTCTGTTTCCTCCTCTTCATCTTCATCACACGAATGACCCGTTAACACGTTACCGACTTCACTTCTTCACCAGAGTCCTCGTGCTTGATCGTTGCAGATCCAGGATCCACCTCCTGGATCGTGATCAGAGGTGTGATCAAATGGGGATATGGAAAAATATGGCTTTCCTGACCCATGAGATGTGATTATCAATATGCCGGTGATATTTAATTATTTAGTTCTGCATAGTTTGGACAGTTTGTGGTTGTTTATCATTAGAATGATGTCATATGTGGACATTGACAAGTTACAGTGTGTTTGTTAAAGACTAAAGAGGAACTAAGATAAGACTTGATGCACTTCCGGAAATTTAGGGTCTTTTTCTACTCTTCAGTGAGACAGATATCATGAAACATGATTGTCTTAAAATATATCGAATATCGCTGTATCATGATATTATTGTTATCGTGGGTCATGCATCACGTATCGGCAGGATCTCCAGAAGGCCTCTATGCATTTATTTTGTAAAGGAGAATCTTACTACTTCCTCTCCCTCTCTCTGGTTAAATGTTCCTGACTTGACGGATCCTCCAGATGGGGCGGGTAACTGTGCTCAACCAATCAGCAGGGGCGGTCACATGGGAGAGGAAACACCGTTATTAAAGGGGGGGGGGGGGGGGGTACCAGGGATTATCCATCACACAAAACCTCAGGACATGTACCTGATTATTTAACTATATATAAGATATGGTGCCACATGATACGATACGATTTGATCCACAAACCAACTGAGAATCCGATTTCTTTGACAGTAAATAAATACGAACGACATGACAGCTCCCACAAGTGAAGCCGAATCCCTTTGATCTCCCCCTGGTGCCTGGCTGTAGTGCAAGTCATAAACCCTGCCTCCACCATGTTAGCAGATGGGACATGGTCCAAAATAAATAAATAAATAAAACTACACAACTGTTTATATTTCTGATAAGTTTGGTATATTATTCTATTCTTTTCTATTCCTGCTCTTCTCTCACGGTCACCCCATCATCCTCCCCCTTGTCTTCTACGGACCCATTTAACTGCTGCTCTCTGTTTCCCACTCGGCTGCTTCCTGACCATTGATCGCCGTGGTGACTCGCGACTGATCCATTACGCTTGTGGATTAAAAATCAACACAGTCGCACTCCACTGAGCAGTGTCCAGTTACAGCTCTGCAGCCAAGTCGGCTATTGCTTATTTGTCAAACACAAGCAGCAGACAGAGCAGGGAAACCTGACACTGCGGCCCGGCTCGGGACTGTGGCATCGCAGGGGAACTCCCTCCTGTCAGCCGCCACCTTTTTATAGCTGCTGCTGTGAGTCACTGAAATATTAAAAAGCCGTTTTCATCTCGACCTCCAGGTTTCCTGTGGAGGGTCAGGGAGGTCACTGGGTCAGAACCCTCCTGTGAAAGCACCACCCGGGCCGGTCGTGTCTTGGATATTAACTGTCACTGCTCGTTGTGTTGAAGTCAGACCTGGGACAAGCTTATTCATCAGCTATTGTGTTTTCATGAGTTGTGCGCCCTCCTTCTGTCACCATGGCTAAGTCAGAGCCACCAGTGAAAAGAAAAGGCGGGAGGAGTCCTCAGTGCACGCTAAGAGAACCTGCTGGGGCCATTGCACCGGCTCCTTCTTTGACATTTGCTGGTGCGACAGCCAGTCGCTGTGGGGACGTCAGTTATGCACATTTCCTGCCTGGCTCACGTGCCCTGAGCTGTGTAATTATTTATCCTCGGTATGAAAATATACCTCATGACTTATCTTTCACAAACAACACGAGAGAGTGAAGAGGAATTCCACCTCCGCCCATCCTGACACCTTAATGGAGAATCTACAGGAATATTTGCAGCAGCAGGGATTCACCGCTGTGTGTGAAAGTATGTTTGTGTGTACTTGTATCCATGTGAGGACCATTTCAAGTATGGACCGAACAGAGTGAGAACATTGTGGGTTCTCCTGTATCCGCCCACTGTGACGTCAGCCTTTGGTTTGGGAGCTGCTGTGGTTTCCAGGCCCCAACACATCCGGTGCTTAATGGTCTGTTTGACTCTAAATGATCATAATTTACTAAAAGGAACATCAGCTGTTCTAAAGAGAAAGAACAGCTTCCCATCGGGGTGCATATAACAAACCATCCTTTGTCTTGTGTACCAGGCTCTGAGCATTAAAGTGTGACGACACTGTAAGAGGTTTGTGTGTTCCTCGTTGTCAGGGTGGGATTGAGGAATTGCCACGACACTCCTTAGGAAAATGTTTACTTACGTTAGAAATGTAATAAATCATCAAATACAATCTACCATTTTTATCAACAGGCTGTGGTTGATCCTCTCGTTCTAAGACTTGGTTTTCGGTTTGGAATCAGGCTCATGTTAGAGTAAAGGCTTCGGGAATGTGTCCTCACTATGATAGAAGTATACTGTGTGTGTGTGTGTGTGTGTGTGTGTGTGTGTGTGTGTGTGTGTGTGCGCCACAGACTCCACACATGACGTTATCCTGGGTGATGTCCTCATGAGGGTTGGTCCCAAACAGGAAGCCTGGAGTTTGTGAGCTCCAGCTCTGCAAAGGCCTGTCGCAATATCCCAATATAATATAATAAAATGTATATTGTGTTAATAGTTATAGGATAATAGTTTAAATCACTCCAGTGGTTTTTACATCATTTTGTGAATCATAATAGTAAAATTGTTCCATCTATGACCATCACGTCTCCACTACTACAACACAGATCTGTATTTCATTATTCATTCATTAGTATTTTGGGATAATCTAAGTTTAACCAAATTTAAAATGAAACTTACTATAGAAGCATCATTATTATTATTGTTCATAATTTTTTCCAAACTTTATACAATGATCATTTAATTAAAATCCAACATTATGAAAGCTGTACTGCTGAGTAATGAAACCTTTTTCTGGTTTTATGTGCTTTTTTTTTGCCATTTTGAGTATTTATCTGAGTATTGAAAGTTAAAGGGAAGACGGCATCAGAGGGCAAGATTTTATTTATTTAAGATACACATAGATATATACAAAACCAACATGCTGTAACGTCTGTGAAACTCTGAGTACAAATGAAGCTTCCTAGTGTTAAAATGGAGAAATCAGAAACCTGATCCAGAGGAAGGGAAGCTGCTCTGTCAACTGTGAACTCAGTACAGAGCTGTAACCTGAAAATAACAAAAGACAAAAGGAACCAGTCTTCAGATAAATTCAAACACGTTCTGGTGACATTCTACATTTGATTCTTCTCTGTCCACATCTCCTGCATTTACCCAAAACACCACAAATGAAACTTTCGAACAAATGTATGGTTTACAAGGCAAATTAGGAAAAAAACAAGATATCAAAAATCTAAATAATCCAGCTGGTGCATCACAGCTCTGAGTGGACGTGTTGTCCTCCTGGAACAGTCCAGGATGAAACTGAGACAGGTGATCAGGTTATTTTCAGTCGGAGACGCTTCTAAAAATATCTGAATGAGGTTCCGATGTTGCCGTTGGGAGGGGGGGTGGGGGGGGGGGGGGGGGGGGGGGGGGGGGGGGTTTCAACAACTTAAATCAAATACCAAGTATCTATGAGAGAGACCAGGCAACTTCAATCCACAGAGTTAAAGACGGCCTGTAAACTACTGTGTCAGGCACTGGTGAGGGAAGCACCTACGAAAGCACCTGCATCCCAAATAAGGCGTTCGAAGCAAAAAGTCTGAATTAAAGCCACACGACCCGTTTGACACAGAGAAACAACAAGTGGGAGGACTGACTGTGTGTTATCATGAGGTCAGGTAGAGGCTGCTGATTGGAGTCTGACGAGGGGACACTGTTCTGTAGTGTTACCAAGACCAACAAGACCAACAAGACCAACAAGGAACTGTGAGTGCAAAAACTGACCCCCCCCCCCCCAATTCATTTAAGAGTCTTGTTCCTCTGAAAAGAATCAACTATTAAACCATTTCTGACAAATGGATCAAAACAATTTTAAAAAAACGTGAACACACCCGTCCACACGAAATCCTTTTCATTTGTAAAATAAATCGATCTCCGTCCAGATGATTGCTCAGAATCAGAAATAATCTCTGTCCACACACAAGATGTAGTTTGGATGGAGCCGAGCACACGTACACTGGTCATGTGGTGTAAACAGGAAGTCGACTGTCTACTCTGTTATAATGACTGTAAGTGCCCATTAAAACCCTTTATTTTCATCACTCTACATTGTACAGTTCGTAAAATGTTTTTCTTTTTGTACAAAGCAGACATCCAGTATGAAGAGTGTAGCTACAGCCGGGGGCGGGGGGGGTAAATTGAGATCCAGTGGGGAATTAAAAGGAGAAAATAGAAATGGATCGAAAATGGGAAGGTGAACCAGAGAGAGAGCGATGCATGCCTCTCAGGTGGTGTGTGTGTGTATTTATAAAGCAGGAGAGTGGGAATCAATAGCCTCATTAAGTCCTCCCGATAGGAACAGTTCGATTGAAACGCACGCACACACACACACACACACACACACACACACACACACGCACACACGCACACACACACACACACACACACACACGCACACACAGCTCCTGTCATCTGCTTCCTCGCAGCCATGAGCGCCATCACCGCTCCCAGAGCAGCCTTCAGTTCCGTAGAGCAGCGAGTCTGGAAAGAGTGAAAAAGATGAAAGAGTTGAACTGTTTGGAGACACTGGTGTTAAATGTGCAGTTCACTGAAATGACGTTTCATTCATATTTATGTAGGAGCTTCACACCTGTCATGTGTAACATTTAAACATTTAGGGCGCAAGGAAGCGCAGTGTCAAAGTTGGTTCAAAACGAATAAACTCAGAATAAACGGGTGAACCAACGCTCTGCTGCAGCTGAGGCAACTTAAGTGACAGTAACGAAAACTGATTTAAACTCTGAACAAACTGGTGAGTCTGCAGCAGCAGGTCTTTACTTCAGGTCCGAAGATATATAGATATATATTTTCAAAGTCTTTCAAGGTGTTTTTTGTTCAGGAACCCTGACTAGTCTTCCTTCTCTTTTCAAGTTGAACATTGTCTTTGTTTGTTTCTTCATCACTCATGACTTTGCAACAACAGGCGAGCCTTGTGTGTGTGTGTGTGTGTGTGTGTGTGTGTGTGTGTGTGTGTGTGTGTGTGTGTGTGTGTGTGTGTGTGTGTGTGTGTGTGGATATCAGTGTGAAATCTAATTTCCTTCCTCGTGCTCTGACCTAACAGTGAATGTGCAGTTTGTGTGTGCCTTGTTGTCCTGCAGCAGGAGACGAGCTTCACCAGGCGAACGTGTCGTGTTAAAGGAACATGAGTCGGACGCACATGTTGCTTCTTGGTTATGACACATTCTGGTCTGTACCTTCGAGACAGCTGGTCCTCCCTCTCTTGGCTCTGTGTGCTCGGGGCGCCCACAGAGGTGGCTCCTGCCGGCAGCTGGTTGAGCTGGTCCATCACCTCCAGGCCACTCTCCTCTGCTATCTGGTGGATCAGGTCGTCCACCTGCTCCTGAGGTGTGGTCAGCGTCATTGCCGAGCTCATGGAGTCCTCCACCACCTGGTGTGAGGAAAAGAGAGAAAACTCACAATAGAGCATAGAACTGGGTTTGATTTTTAAAGATTTCCATTGAGACATGATATTTTCAAGTCTTTCTCAATTCCGTGAAAGAAATATCCAAACAGAAGCTGCTGTCAGACCTTCACTGAACATACACTGAACTGTTTGGGACCACGCAAACGTCTGAGTCACTTTCCACCCTGTGCTTTGTGAGCAGCAACTCACCGAGGTGTGGACGTCGAGGTTCTGTACTTGAGTTTCAAACTTGTCCATAATGGCAGAGACCTTCTGCAGGTCCATGGAGCTCAGAGCTTTGTCCAGAGCCTTGGTCACCTGGCCCATGCTTTTGGTCACCTGGAAAAAATGAGAAGCCTTTATAATGTACTCGCCTCATTCTGGAAAAAGATCTCACCTGCCAAACTTAAAGTAGCAGGAATAATGTGATGTGGATTATGACAGAAGTTACTTCATCATCCTACATTTTGAATGGACATCAGATATATATGATCTAAGGCAGCGTGTGTCACAGTAACTTACTGCCTTCATGGTGACAGCAGTCTGGACTTTGGAGGACACAGCATCGACTCGTGACGCCATGCGCAGCCAGTTAAGACCTTCATTTTTTTTCCGGATGGCGTTCTCTGCATAAACTCTGGCACATTCCACGTTCTTCTGCTGCAGAGCCTGAGGACGGAGACAATGACTGGTTTTATTCATACCTCACTCTGATGGACATTGTACAACTGCTGCAAATTAGCTACTAGCTAACTCTGGCGCGATTACTTTTAGTTGTGAGCTGTCGCTGCAAAAATAAACAATAAGAATAAAAACGACGCTGGACGAACTGAGCCTGCAGTTCACCTTGTGTACATTTCATGCAGATGAATCTCCCTGGTGCACGTTCTCATATACATTTAGATTAAGACTGACACAAAAACACCATCTCTTAATCTTTAGTGTTAGCATAGACCATAAATAAAGATGGACATATATCGCCCCCTGGTGGCTGGCTATGGTATAGGTCATAAACCCTGCCTCCTCTATGTTAGCAGATGGGACATGGACCAAACTGAAAAGTAGATGTTAAATAAATGTTTGTCAAAGATGGTTTCTGTCATTTTATGTAGTTCTTCTTCTTCACATCACACTGGTGCTGGTTCAAGTGTTCATGTTCTGATCAGTTTGGTTTTAATTCGTTATTTGATGATATAAAAACAGACGTCATGGTGGTAACGTGTTACTCATCTTTTTTTACTGTCTATGTAAATTATTACATTATTTAAAATGTTACATGTGTTTTTATAAATGAGATCAGCAAAGCACTTCACATGTCAATGTTGTCGCTCATGTGAAGTTGTGATAAAAAGCTAATGAAGTAAAGAAAACAAACATCCCAGCGACCAGCGACCCAAATAAAGCAGCAGTCATTTAACACCATTGATGATTATCAGGAGAAAGCTGGAGCAGAGACTCCGGGACCAGGATCAGGAAGAACAATCAGCCTTTAAAGAAACGGACACGTCAACGACACACAACTACAGGGCTCTGTTACTGAAGCTGTACTGCCCCCTGCTGACTGAATACGAAATACTGTCGCTCCATTTGACCAGTGCAGTGTAATCAGATTACAAGGGAGCATCAATACTGAAAAAAATGAATATATCCACAAATTGTTACTGTAAGTGACATGATTATTGTAATACAAAAAAGTATTAATCATTAACATCATTCGAAATAGAATCATTGTAAAAATTATTATCGTATTTTTAGTTACATCCTTTTTTTTATTTTGAGCCGTTAAATCACTCACATTTGCAAAATGTCAACAATAACATTTTCACTGAGGTTTTTAAACTTTTGAAAAAGGAAAAAAAGTTTTTACATTCCGTATTAATCAATCAACCTCACTGTATTATTTATTTTATTTACTGTCTTTAGTATTAAGAAGTATTTTGACGTATCTGTATTACAGGCTTTGGCACTATCAGTGTCTCCAGCTATAAACAAGTTACATTTAAGACATTTTAGGAGCTTTTTAATATCACTTGAAATTAAATTTAAGACCAAACTCTGTTACAGCAGACTCCACCCCCTTGATCCCCATTGTCCCAAGCTTGAAAGACTTTCGAGACACAGAGCAGTTTGACTCATAAGCACATCGAGGGGAGTAAAAAGGCACAGCACCAAACATCTACATCAAGACATCTACATCAGCGTCTCCAGGCCAACTGCTGAAAATATATACGCAGATTATTCACTTCGCTCAGTTAGAGAAGAAAGAACTGAAGATGACAGGAAGATGAGCAGTGAGCAGACGATAACAATCTGGATGTTGAACATTGTTCAGTTGAGCTTAAAGATCAGTAACTGGTCTAGTTACAGGAAAAGTGCTGCTGGTTAGACGCCTTTAAAAAACAGCCTGAAACACCATCACTGCGTCACTTTCTCCCACTGCTCCTTTTCTCTTTGTTTGTCAACACTTCACCTCAAATCAAACAGTAAAACTGCTCCGACTGTGACTTAACCTTGAGTCTAAGGTCAGAGTGGTGATACAGGAAGAGAACGAGAGAGCTCCACGACATGCAACAACAACACAGGGACATGGAAGAGAGACAGAACAGATATACGTCTTTAACATGATACAAACTTGTCCCAGCTTGCTCACCTTCTTGACCTTGGCGTGCTCCTTTTCAGAATCCTTCTCAGCCTTCTTGGCCAGTCTCTCAAGCTGCTTTGTAGTGAACTGTGAATCAAAGAGAAAAAGACTGACGCAAAGTCCATTGGAAAAAAAAAAATCACTTGCACAAGTTATATCAAGCTGATATTTTTAAACCTTTTCACAGATACATACTCTGAGCTGGAAGAGTGTGTCTGTGGAGAGAGAGAGAGAGAGAGAGAGAGAGAGAGAGAGAGAGAGAGAGAGAGAGAGAGAGAGAGAGTTAGGGGTATGTGAACACAAACAGATTAAACTACAATAACAGCCTTGTTGTCGACCACCTCTGCCGTCAGGTCACAGTTTACACCCACGTCTGTCCAGACTCATACGACGTGTGTAGAGTTGATAACGACTTCTTGGGAAGCTTTTCTCGGACTCTGACGTTTTTTTACTCCCTAATATCAGTCGCAGCTCCAGAAAAATCCAAACTTTTTACCAAATATGAAGAAATACCTTCAAGTTGTTCCTGAGATGAGAAGTTCACGAGAATAAGAGGAACAGATAACAACATGTGAACATGATGCCTCGGGTGACGCCTGCAGAACTTAAGCCTTAATGGTGATGTACATATTTGTTAATTAATGTGTTAAGATTATTCTTCTTTGTGCTCCTTTTTAGTCAAGATTTGAGAGTTTGTGTTTGCTTTCAAATTGTTTCGTTCCGTCGATGAATGAAATAAACTTACAAATGAATAAATGAATAAATGTGCTTATTAAATTTCTATGCATCAATGGAATCACAAAACCTGACAAAGAAGTAACTGACGTTTTAACACATAAAGAAGGAGAAATGCTGTCGGATACAAACCGAAACAAACAAGTTACAGAAACTATTCTGAATTCTGTCTGTGACAATGATGGAAGATATTAGCAACAATAATCACTTTTACAGCTAATTAAATGGTTCACAATCCAGGTAACTGAAATGTGATGAGCAGCATAATGAACTTTAATGTGAGAGCTTTGGTTTCTCTCTCTGTTTCTGTATCTTTCAGTCTCTAACGTCCCAGTCCTGAGCTGAGGCCTCGTTCACAATCACAACAGGTCTGACAGCTAAGCTAGCTCCCCCCCCCACCCCCAGCCACCAAGCTAACAGGCTAATGCTAACTCAACATCCACAGTTACAGAGGAGGTGAACCGTCCCCTACCCTCCATGTTGATTCCAGGTGATCGCAGCTAAGTGGACCTTCAGCTTCTCTTCCACTTGTTTTCAAACGTCAACATCGAACACTGCACTTCCTGGTCTGAGGAACTGTCATGTGACCGGAAATATCGTTCTTCTTCCTCGCCTCTTGTTCACTTCTTGAATCAAGCTCAGGTGCAACACTGCCACCTACCGCCAATTCCGTTTAAACGCGTTTCTAAGGATGAAAAATCGATATGAAGTTAAATTGTCTTAATATATTTTCTGAGGTATCAGATTGGAAACTCTAAACATTTAATAAAGTACTTCTCATATTTAACCATCATTTATTTAAATTGATCTCACCTGTCAACTTGTATTACTTGTACATATTGGGTTTGTTGTGTGGCAAGACCCACATAGATGTTTTATTATATGGATTATATGAATGTATTATAATAAACACATTTGATTTGTATTGCTTTATACATTGCACATGTATAAGAAACATGTGCGGTGAGAGCTGCAGAACAAACCTCAGAGGGACTCGATACGTTTACAACGAAGGCATCTTCCTCCAAACAGTGTGGCGACCTGCTGAGGACAGGGAAGACCAGACTGTGTGAAAAGTGTTAAAACCATAGACTGTATATGAAGAGGTTTAAACGTGGTCAAACCAGGACATGGACGAGAGCAGAGAGAATCATTGTGGCTTTATATTTACATTTCAACTTATAAAAAAATATCTGTTTCTGTTTCATAGTTTTTATTATTTTTATCACAATATTAAAATCACATCACTAGGCTGCTGTTGAATAAACACTTTTACAGACAGAATCATTTTTGGCTTCATCACATCAAACAGACAAATGTTCATATATGTGAACAGACTTTATGTTATTAAACCTGAATCATGTCTCAACATTTCCCATGAAAATTCAGCAGATTTCTCTTGAAGAAATAAACATGATGAATAAAATCTTTCTCTCTAACTGCTCTGATCCAGCGTCACAGAGACATTCACAGGTAACAGCTTCAAATGATCTCTAGTGATAAAGTATGGAAACATCTTCTGAGTGAAAGTGTGTGTGAAGGTGTGAATGTGTTTGTTAGTATCAAGATCAGAGAACGACAGTTCTCCTCTGTTCCAGTCCAGTTTCACTCTGATCCTCTGGATCTTCTGCACAGAGAGATCAGATGATCCTGATGGTGACTCTGCTTTGTATTTACCTTCATAGAACCTTATTCTCCATAATCCAGACAGATTGATTCCCTTCCTCTGGACAGACTCTGCTCTTACACCCAGTTCCCAGTGTGTACTGTCTCCAACCAGGACGTCCCAGCTGTGAGTCCCTGAGTTAAAACCCTCAGATCCCAGGACTGAGGCGTATTGATCAAACCTCTCTGGATTGTCAGGAAGCTTCTGTCTCTCTCCTCGTCTCAAACTGGTCAGATCTTCAGACAGGACGAGTACTGGATGAGAAGAGTTTGGGTCCAGAACCACAGGACTGTAGGAGACCATGTCCTTCATCTTGTTCCAGATGTTGAAGCTCAGGTTGCCCAGATGTTTGGCCTTGTCTATCAGAGCTCCTGAGGCCAGCTGTGGATCATCCAGCAGGGGGCGCTGCTGGACTCGTTCCACTGCAGCCTTGTAGTTGAGCAGGAACGAGACGTCTTCAGCTCTCAGCTCGTCCTCTGTGGTTCTGATTGTGTCTGAAAGAGCCGTTATGTCTCTGCTCAGAGCCTCAATCTTCTCCTTCATCATCCGACTCTTCTGCTCCTCTTCCTCCCTCAGTGCAGCCATCCTGGCCTCCTCTTCCTCCTCCAGAAACTGATGAAGCTTTTTAAACTGCTCCTTGATCTGCGTCTCTGTGAGTCCGGCCTGGACCTTAATGTGTTCTGCTGTTTGTTCACACTCTACTTTAACACGTTCAAAACACTGTAACTTCTTCTTCAAGGGCTCCAGAGTTTCCTGAAGCTGCTTCTTGTGTTGTGGTGCAGCTTCATCGATGGGTCTGAATCTGTGGTCACTGTGTTTCTCTGAATCTCTGCAGACGAGACACACTGGCTGCTGATGGTCCAGACAGAAGAGTCTGAGTTTCTCTGAGTGCAGACTGCAGAGAGCATGTGAAGAGCTCTGATCTCTCTCCTGTAAGAAGGTCTCACACAGGTTCTTTAACACCAGGTTACAAGGTGGTTCTGACCTTGAATTTACAGAGCATCAGTGTTATGGGATGTTTGGTCACATTGTAAATGTGGAACCTGGTTTGTTTTTATCACGGCTCATCTCTGTAAAGTGTGAATCCACTCGTCCTCGTTGTATTTACATATTTAGTGAACGGGCATATTGATCTGCTGCTGCGTAGGTTTCTGTTCTTTTTGATTTTCCTGATCTGAACCAGCAGTTCCATTGGACAGTGTCCTGATCGAGTCCCTCTGAGGGTTTGTCCTGCAGCTCTCATCACATGTGTTTCTTATACATGTGATTATACATTTAAATCTCTTATATATGTATAAAGCAATAAAAATGTAATGTGTGAAGAAACTGAAAGTTGAAATAAAGAATAGATCCAGTCTGTTCTTTTGTCTTCATTCCAGGATCTCATTCAAAGCTGATGGAGACAAAGTGAAACTCCTGTGAGAGAATAACTGAGGCAGTTTCCTCCTGAAAGTCCACAAACCTCAGTTTTCATGTTCAGTCTCTGTCTTTGCAGCTTTTCTGCACTAAAACAGCTTCATCGCAGACAAATGAGCAAAGTTTTCTTCCACTCGCTGATTTTCAAAACCCAGATCTTGTTTGTGATCTCAGTGGATGAAGAGAGTTCGTCACACAGATTTAAAGAAGTGGAGAAATAATGGTTTGGTGAAGTTTCAGGGTGAAGACGTTGAGTTGAGTCCTGACACACAAGCCACATATTGGAGATATTGTGATGTTGTGGACTTGAGGTCGTTCCGTTTATCGTGCTGTTGATTTTCATGAGGATGAAACTTCACAACGAGTTTGTCGTGTTGCTTCAGTGTTTCACGTCGTCACCTCACGGACAGACGCTCCTGGGTCGTACAGTTTGAATCCAGACTGGATCAAAACTGCTTGACACCAAATTTGTCCGAGGTTTAACCCACAAAACAAACTTTGCTGCTTGAAGAGGTTTTGTAATTTCTGCAGAGTTAAAACAGTAAACGGTAAAAACACTCAGGATCAGGTTCCTGACGACTGGGATCGATTCTTTGCTCCGTCACAGACAAACTTCATCAACTGTTTCAGAACAGAAAGAACTTTGGTGTCACTTGTATTACATAGAAACAGTTTGAGCAGATTATCATTTTCTTTGATAGAAGCTGAACAGTTGTTGACATGGTTCCTTTGCTCTTTGTCATTGTTCTTCTTTAGAACTCCATTAACTTTGCTGTAAGTCTGTATCATCTCTGGCTGCATGTGCTGTTGTAACAGCTCAGCTTAACACTGAGGGGGACAGAGCTTTAGAAATAAGAGTCTGAGACTCTGAAACAACCTGAGGAAATACAGCAGGCTGAGTCAGAAGCTTCCTTTAAATCCAAACTTCAAACGTGTTGTTATCGTACCACGATTTGATCTAATTCTAGTTTTTAAAGTGTGGTCATGATTACATTTCTGTCACCTGTAGTGTTTTTATACTTTTACTCTTTCATACGTGTGTTTTAATGTATTTTTACTTGTGTTTTTCGTTCGTGAAGCACTTTGTAAGTTGGTTTTTATTCCATTGAAAAGATTCGTTAACTTTTCTGGAAACTTTGAAGAATGTGAATATTACAACCTGTGCTGTTGTGAGCTGAATGTGACAGTTCCCAGAGCAACTATTCACTTTGAAATGTGATAACACAGATAAAAACTGACAACCAGCTCATCCCAGTCAGGATGTGTCTGTGTCTCCTCCCTTCACAGATGTGTAAGTGTAAGAACCAGTGAACAACAAGCTGTGACCTGTGGGAGCTGAGTCACTGCAGGAAGTGAACGAGAGGGGGAGGAGCAGAGATCTGTTCCTGTTCAGATGAAGTGAAACTGTTCTACAGTCTCTGGCACCAGCTGAAATGGCGCAGCAAGAAATTCAACTGGACAGAGAAATGTTCTGCTGTTCGATCTGTCTGGATCCACTGAAGGATCCGGTGACTACTGTCTGTGGACACAGCTACTGTATGAGCTGTATTAACACCCACTGGGACAAAGGGGAGGAGAGAGGAAGCTACAGCTGCCCTCAGTGTAGACAGACCTTCACACCGAGGCCTGTCCTGGGGAAAAACACCATGTTAGCTGGTTTAGTGGAGGAGCTGAAGAAGACTGGACTCCAAGCTGCTCCTGCTGATCACTGCTATGCTGGACCTGAAGATGTGGCCTGTGATGTCTGCACTGGGAGAAAACTGAAAGCTCTCAAGTCCTGTTTGAATTGTCTGGCCTCTTATTGTGAAAAACACCTCCAGCCTCATCTTCAGTCAGCTCCATTGAAGAAGCACAAGCTGGTGGAGCCCTCGGAGAAGCTCCAGGAGAACATCTGCTCTCGTCACGATGAGGTGATGAAGATGTTCTGCCGCACTGATCAGCAGTGTATCTGTTATCTCTGCTCTGTGGAGGAACATAAAGACCACGACACAGTGTCAGCTGCAGCAGAAAGGACTGAGAGGCAGAGAGAGCTCGGGCTGAGGAGACAAACAATCCAGCAGAGACTCCAGGACACAGAGAAAGATGTGAAGCTGCTTCCACAGGAGGTGGAGGCCGTCAATGGTTCTGCTGATAAAGCAGTGGAGGACAGTGAGAAGATCTTCACTGAGCTGATCCGTCTGCTGGAGAAAAGAAGCTCTGATGTGAAGCAGCAGATCAGATCCCAGCAGGAAACTGAAGTGAGTCGAGTCAGAGAGCTTCAGGAGAGACTGGAGCAGGAGATCACTGAGCTGAAGAGGAAAGACCATGAACTGAAGCAGCTCTCAGACACAGAGGATCACAACCAGTTTCTACACAACTACCCCTCACTGTCACCACTCAGTGAATCTACACACTCATCCAGCATCAGGATCCGTCCTCTGAGGTACTTTGAGGACGTGACAGCAGCTGTGTCCCAGGTCAGAGGTCGACTACAGGACATTCTGAGTGAGACAGAGACAGAGATTTTACAGATTGTGTCTCAAGTGGATGTTTTACTGACACAACCAGAGCCAGAGACCAGAGCTGACTTCTTAAGATATTCACAGGAAATCACACTGGATCCAAACACAGCAAACAGACATCTGTTATTATCTGAGAGAAACAGAAAAGTAACATTAATGAGTGAAGATCAGTCTTATTCTAATCACCCAGACAGATTCACTGGTTGGCGTCAGGTCCTGAGTAGAGAGAGTCTGACTGGACGTTGTTACTGGGAGGTGGAGGTGGAGGTGGGAGGAGGAGTTGAAGTAGCAGTCACATACAAGAATATCAGCAGAGCAGGAGACTCAGATGAATGTGTATTTGGATTAAATGATAAATCTTGGTCATTATATTGTGGTGGAAACAGTTATAGCTTTTATTACAACAGCATCAGGACTGCAGTGTCAGGTCCTCTGTCCTCCAGAGTAGGAGTGTACCTGGATCACAGTGCAGGTGTTCTGTCCTTCTACAGCGTCTCTGACACCATGACTCTCCTCCACAGAGTCCAGACCACATTCACTCAGCCTCTCTATGCTGGAGTTAGTGTTTATTGTTATGGAGACACAGCTGAGTTCTGTGAACTCAAATAGACTCGAGTCATTAAAAGCAGTGATTTAGATTCTGTGTTTAAATCTTTAACTTCTTCTGTCTCCATGTTTGTTGATCAAAGTTCGTCGTGGTGACGTTTCTGCTCCGCACAGAGATCAGCTGTCAATCAAACACTGACCTTCCTTTATCACACATATTCAGTTCTCACTTTGTAAAGACAGAAATCTATAATTACACTGACATGAATGTGTTTGAAAGATCTAATCTTGCTGTTGTTTTCTAAATCAAAGTAGAAATCAGGTTGTGTGATGTTTTAGAACCTGTGTTGATCCTGATCCTCATCAATGAGCTGATTCTTTGTTCTTTTCTTTTCCACATGTGAGACGGAGGTGAAACAAACTGATTGTGTGTCCATGAAATCACTGAACAAGAGTCACTGAACAGACTTTACTGATGAAGTGATCAATGAACTCAGAGCGTCAACATGTCCAACAGACCAACTGCACTCTGGTTGGATTTACAGAGCATCAGTGTTATGGGATGTTTGGTCACATTGTAAATGTGGAACCTGGTTTGTTTTTATCACGGCTCATCTCTGTAAAGTGTGAATCCACTCGTCCTCGTTGTATTTACATATTTAGTGAACGGGCATATTGATCTGCTGCTGCGTAGGTTTCTGTTCTTTTTGATTTTCCTGATCTGAACCAGCAGTTCCATTAGACAGTGTCCTGATCGAGTCCCTGAGGGTTTGTCCTGCAGCTCTCATCACATGTGTTTCTTATACATGTGTATATACATTTAAATCTCTTATATATGTGTAAAGCAATAAAAATGTAATGTGTGAAGAAGCTGAAAGTTGAAATAAAGAATAGATCCAGTCTGTTCTTTTGTCTTCATTCCAGGATCTCATTCAAAGCTGATGGAGACAAAGTGAAACTCCTGTGAGAGAATAACTGAGGCAGTTTCCTCCTGAAACTCCACAACCGTAACTTATGACTATAGCTATGGATCTATGAGACCGAACGATGACCGTCACCACGGCCTTTACCTTGAATCATGCCCTCATCTCCCTGTCCTCGAGACCATATATCAACAAAGCCATGTGACTGACCTTAGGAGGCTGGGCTCGCCGCCCATAAAGCTCCCCGTTGGGCACGCCTCCTCCTCAGCCCGTTCTGAGCTACAAGAGAAGGTGACGGTCATCGTTCGGTCTCATAGATCCATAGTTATAGTCATAACTCATATCTATCCATAACTCATATCTATTTCGACCTTACTCTGACCGTCACCACGGCCTTTACCTTGGATGACTAGTACCATCACGGTCGCCATGAACATAGGACTCCACCACCTCACGTCCTTGAGAGCAGCACTGCGGAACCCAATAGTGCGGGGGATGCCACGTTGACTCTGTAGAACCTGGAGAACGTGCACAGATTTCTGAAAGAGGAACCCCCCCTCAAGTTAGGATTTATTGAATTATCTCGATGACTCCCCCTACTTCATCCGACGACTGGGCAGTTGAAATGGGAAGACACATATATCCCTCACCTCACCACCCCCCCTTCCAAACATAAAGGAGAACCTGTGGAAACCTTCAGTCGTCATAAAAACTCAAAAGGTTTAGTTTGTCCAGTCTGGGCCACCGTAAAAAACATGGCTGCCTCCATAGAGAGAGCCTGCTCCTGATGTAAATATAAAGTAATATAAAATATTTAAATATCAAAGGCCCATTCTAGAGTAAAGAAAACAACTATCGTTCTGCCAATAGATCCTTTCACCTAAATCTTACACACTGGATGTTAAAAACACACATACAGGGTTTAAGAACTTAAGAAGTACAGAGGTACAAGTAAGAGTAAAAGTCAAAGGCTGTGCAAAAAGTCACCAAATTGTTAATAATTGTATCAAAAACTACTAAACTTAAGTGAGGAGAACTTCACCTAGAACCAAACATATTGTTCATAGGAATCGTTTATAGACTTTTCTCATAATAAAATCAGGGTTTGAAGGCGTTATCCTTGTTCGCCCTTTAAATCCAGTATCTCTTACTGCTGCTGTGCAGGATTAGTGTCTCACCCAGACAGAGCGAGTGACGGACACAGGGAGGGAGAGGACGATTGGCTCAGACATGTCACAGGATCTTAGACACAGACTCTGAATGTGCTTCAACATAAACTGAAACAAAACAAACCAACATGTGAGCATCATGTATGTGGACCTGCACAGAGCTGCGTGTACGGGAGCTGACTGAAGCCTGATGGGGTCTGGACCCAGCCAGAGGGAAGATTCAGGTAGGGAAGATTCTGCTCACACCTCAAATGATCGTCAGCAGGAAACTGCAGCTGACGGACACAAAATGAAACATGCAGCATCAGACACATTATAAGGATTAATTGATGAGTCAGTGTGGATTCAAAGCGTCGCTGCTGTAGACACAGATCGTGGATTTGACCTGGATCCTTCACAGGGAATATTTAAGTTCAGGTTGACCCAGCACACACACATGATGTGAAGTCTGTCTTTCTGTTTACAAGAATCAGCCACAGTGTTTTTTATCAGTCATAAGACCTGAGCTCACAAAGTTTACGAGCATCAGAATAATTCTAACGTGTAATAATATTAATCCTGGTTTCAAGTTCAAAGGTCACATCACCTCTTATTAGAGTAGATGTCAGATACGGGTCCTCTGAGATCAAACAGCAGTTGAACATCAACTGATGATTGAGTGATTGTGATTTGTAGTTTTTCTTTAAGGCCACTTTAAACCTGCTTCTCAGATGAATCTGTGGATGGATTATTCCACCTGTTCTTCCCACAATGTAGAAAAATGTATGTGTGCTCATTTATGGCTTTTAGTTGAAAAGGTCTGAAATCTGTTGAGCTGCTGTAACTGTCTTCAAACATTGACAAATGTTGTAACACTGCAACATCTTAATGTGAATTATTCTTTTTATTCCCACATCATTTGTTTTATGTGCAGGATCTGTTGATGGATCTTTTATTATAACTCTCAACGCATATTTTATCATCTGCTAATAAGTTGTTGTGATAATTCATTGTACCAGGAGATGGCAATGCATCATCAAAATGAGCTTGAGAAGAGGTTCCTGAACTTTTCTGCTCCTGACGTCCAAATAATGATGGAGACATATGAGGCTCATAACCTCTGGATTTGGTTGAAGCTCACAAATGATATTAATTCGAGCTTGTTCATAAAAAACATGTCCATGCACATGTTGCAGTGTTTCCTGTGCTGCTGTTAACTGATGTTCTCACTAATCTGTCATAATCACCTCGGGTGTCGTGTGGGAACAAAGAAAATCAGAAGACTGATAAAACATTTTTAATTTGCATAGTTTACTTTAAATTTTTTGTAACAAATTTGTCTAAAATATGCTTTTTTAGAAATGTTTTTAATTTGTATGTATTATTTCTGGAAATCATCTAGTGAAAAGCAGCTTTTCTGGACAGAAACAAATGTATTTATCTTGGTGATGGATTTTAACCTAATAAGTGCATGTATAAAATGCAGCCAAGATAATTTGCAGTCTTCAGCTGCTATGTATGTATGTATGTATATATATATATATGTATATATAAATAAATAAGTGTAGCAATAACCCATCACTCACATTTGTAAGGTCCCTCACTCTGAGTATTCAGAGTATTATTACTGATCAGTGCTAATGTAAATCATGCCAACCAAGCAGCTACACTATTATCAGTACTCTAATCCGTCCTTATGATCATGTTGTGCAGTTTGTCCGGGGCCTCAGCGCTCGTCTCTACCACAGTTCAGTTGAGTTCAGCATCATAAAAATATCTGGAGCTTGTTTTTATTCAAGCAGGTGAGAAAGTTCAAATGTTTTTGCTCCACCGTGCATCAATATGATGTCGACACAGCTATAATGCTCTTGAGAAAGTAGCACAATCCAATTAAAAAGGTGCTGTTGCGTTTCAAACACATACACTATGACATCACACATGCACACACACGCACACTGCTGGAAATCCTCTCAGGTTTACCTCACCTGACCTGCAGGTCCTTTTATATCTGTGAGGAATTAAAACAGAGGAGAGGTTCTGGTGAAGGTAAAAAACAACTTTCCTATGAATATAAATCATCCTTCAGACAAATGAAACCTAACCCTAAGACGATTTATACCCTGCAGGCGCTGCTTACCCCTGTGAGGCCACGCTAACTTATACTGTAACAGTACAATTTCATAGTGACATCATAGTGACGTAATTCCTACCACATCATACATTATTTTTCAATCTGTATAAGCTCTAGGTCCTTCCTATAGTTTGTTGATGCAGATCAACATGATATCATTTGATGATGAATCATTTTCTGATCAATATAAGCTTTGATGATTTTTAGTACAAGAACGTCGATAATTTGCGGTGATATCTTGGATAATGTGTATTTCAGACCATATTTCCGTTGACCTTTGACCTTTGACCTTTGTCTGACTGGTTTCAAAAGTTAATCATCTGGATGTCAACTCCCGAGTAATACTTCTACCAAGTTGTGAAAATGTGTCAGTGTTGTTGAGTTACTTGGTTCACACACACAAACATGGCATAATCAATACAATTCTTCCAGCTAAGAGATCTGTGCTGTACTAAGCTTCACTATGTGGAAGACAAACATATTTACATGTAGTCTATACATCTATCCAACCCAACTTGTGTGTGAGTCAGTGAACAAACATGTCTGACCTCAGTTACAGAGAGCCACCCCCCATCACAGCCCTGCAACAACACTGAATCGGATTCAGTCGACTTGTCTCCACGTCCTCCGGCCATCCTCATCACAGCTCCGTCCCGAGAGAACGTCCATGTCTCCACATCCACCATGACGATAGCCGACTCCGTCAAAGAGCGGAGGCCGTCCTCCTCGCCCTTCGTAGTGGGGAAGAAACCCGTGACCAGACAGTGACTGAAAGCGTTCTGTCACACGAGGTCGACTGAGAACCAAAGTCAGGTGAGATCAGATGTTAAACCAACATGTGGTGAAAGTCGTATTCAACCAAAGTATAGTATGGTAGTGGTGAAAGCCCCCCCCACCATTGTTGTATTCACAGCCTTGGGAATGTAATAAGTTTTCTTATGTTTTCGGAAATGGAAGTTTAATTTTCCAAGTTAATATATTTTCCTTTTAGAGTTTGTATTCTGGATTTTATAATGTATCAAGAAAATGTCTATTTTCCCCAACGGCCTGGTTTCACACTGTCATTGTGTCTTTGCATTAAGTTGCTCGCCTGTTAGCAGTTTAGTCGTCTAGACACACACGTTAATATCAGCTACCTTGCTGTTGTTGCCTAGCAGCGGTGTTCTGGTGACTTCACCGTGTACATGACTCCCCACATCGCAACCACAAGCCCAAGAGTCCCATTTAAAAGCAACAGAAAACTCAGCTGCCTCGTGTGACACTTCTTAATAATATCTAATATTTGAACCATCCAAGGTAGAATTGCCACAGGCTACGACACTGGGAAGTCTTTACATGTGTTGGGACTTCTTGTAGCTGACGCGTCATCCAATTTTTAATAAATTAATTTTCCACTTGATTTACTGAGGATTAAAATGAACTTCACTAACTGGCCACGGGACTGTGGCGGGGCAGTGTTGTTAATAACAGGATACTAACTACCGTAAAACACCGATGAAGAAGAGGAGGTCGCTTCTGTGGTCGGTGGCCCAAAACAAAACAAAATGGCGGCGCCCACAAGTGAGTCGAGTTGACGCTTTAACCGACGTTTGTGTTTTCCTCCGAAGCCGAAACGACCTTTTGAAGTAAAGATGGAGGCCGCAGGAGAAGAAGAACCGGCCCGCATCAGGCTGAAGTCCATTAAGAACAACCAGACCTTCACGGTGCCTCAGAACGACCGGGTGAGAGGAGGACTACTCCGCCGGGGAGTGAGTCCGATGTGGGGACAAGGTTCTGCTGCAGGGAAATGAAACGTCTGCACCGTGAAGCGAGTTGTGTGTTCAACTTCATCACAATCCTGACAAACACACTGTGGTCGCCGGGGTCATTCAAACAGCTGTTTGTTGTGTAACTCACATGTTGTGAAGCTTCACAGTATCACTGGGTTAATAATCTCTGTTAATCCTAATCCCATGTTTTTACACCAGGACCCACTCCAGCTCAGAGGCTGAGGACACTGGTCCTGGTGGTTTATCATTTCAACTCCCAGTGCTCATGTGAAGTGGAGCCGTCCGGAGGGACGTGTAGGATTCCTCAGTGCTGGTCCTGCTGTGAACCTTTAAACTGAATCCTGGAGGAAACGTTGAAATGTCCACAGCAGCGATGCTCAGTTCCGTGAAGTGACGAGAACCTCTGTGACGTCTCCTCGTCGTTTCCTTCTGTTTCAGTTTGGAAGCTGCAGAAGTGTCCGAGAGTTCGAGAAATTCAACCGAATTGGAGAAGGAACTTACGGCATTGTGTGTGAGTTGTTCACATTAGACACTAGAGACCAGTTTGACTGGGAAACATCAGATGTGTATTCCAACAAGCAGGTTCAACAAACTCTGATTCAACCCTGAACTCTGGCTCGGTGGATCCTGAGATGAGAAACTGCAGTTTGTAGTATCTCAGCCTCTGGAACAGAAAACCCAGAGTTCCCCCTCATCTCAGGTTTAACAACCTCCACCCTGCCTTCTGGAACACGGCCCAGTTTAACTGCTCAGTAAATAAACTGCTCCCTTTCCTTATCGTAGACCGAGCCCGGGACACCAAGTCCGATGAGATCGTGGCTTTGAAAAAGGTCCGAATGGACAAAGAGAAAGATGGTGAGGTCACTTCTTTAACGCCGGTTTGTGTGTGTTTGCCTGGAATCACCGACACCAGTGTCAACATGTTAAATATCTCACTGTGTCCTCTGTGCCCTGCCCTCTGTCTGACAGGAGTCCCCATCAGTAGCCTGAGAGAGATCACCCTGCTGCTGAGGCTGAGACATCCCAACATAGTGGAGCTGAAGGAGGTGGTCGTAGGCAGCCAGCTGGAGAGGTAACACACACACACACACACACTCACTCACTCACTCACTCACTCACTCACTCACTCACTCACTCACTCACTCACACACACAGACTCACTCACACACACACTCACAGACACACACTCACACAGTAACTTGCTTCAAACTACGTCAGCAAAAGTGTCAATAATCGCCAAGATCCATTAAATGATTCAGCCACGACAGTGACATTTATCTTTCCAGCTCTAAGTCGATTTTTCAAATTTATATACTTATGGGGTCAATGTAACTATTTTAGAATCTGGACTTTAACCGCTCACATCTTATATGTAATCAACATGAAACGTAATAATCTCATGAGAAGTGAACGTTAAGACTGTTTGTGTGTTTCTCGCTCAGTCTGTTTCTGGTGATGAGTTACTGTGAACAGGACCTGGCCAGTTTGCTGGAGAACATGCAGACACCGTTCTCTGAGGCTCAGGTAGGACGGAGAGAAGTCCTTATCTCATTTTATTATGTTTACATTTCTATGGAAGACGCATGTAAATGTGTGAATTTATTCATAGGATTTTGTATTGGACCCTATAAATATGCTCAAAAGCCTCAGCAGTGGTCTGGTTTTTATACAAGTTCCTTTTCTCTTTTCCAGGTGAAATGTATTGTCCTACAGCTGCTCAGAGGTTTGGAGTATCTCCACCACAACTTTATCATACACAGGTCGGTCCCACACATTCACTGGAAACCACACAACTAAAGCTCCGGGGAGTTTTCTGTACTAAACATACAAAGGATCTGCTTTTTATTTATTTATCCTTTTTTCCTCAGAGAAAGACACAAATGCTTCTGTTTGTCAAACTCATATCTGAACCAGTACAGGAACCAACTAACACATTTGAGCATCTAGTCTGCTCACCCTGCCGTTTACATTTATGACGGAATAGAAAACACACGGCAGAAGCTAACATTAGCAGCTCGTTGTTCCATGTTACAATGGGGGTTGCTTGGCTAAATGATGGCTAGTCAGCGAGCTAGCGAACAAATTCACATGAGTACATTTCACTGAGAGTTTAGACTCAATTAATATGAAATCTTCTGGTCATTAGTGTGCAGCCTGTTTGCAGTCGAGCATGATGGAGCCAATATTTCTGAGTTGTGTAGAATATCATTTTGTGTAGCAGCTAACAGCATCTAAAATCCTTAAATGTTATGTAGAGGTTATGAGTATTAAGTTGAATCAGTATGGACGACCACAACTGTCCCAGAATGATCAAATAATAAATAAAAAACATTTTCATTGTTCTTAAGTTTAACTTGTTAATGAAGTTATTTCTTTTTGAAAAAACTGAAGTCCTAATTCCATTATATTTATGAAGTAAATCATCGAATAATTAATTCATTTAGCATTTATTCTATTTATTTATAGATTAATAAATAAATCTGCTAACAAAATTATGAATGCCTATTTCAACGCACGGTTCTTCTTTAATGAATGAAAAGCTTTACTACTGACAGTCCCTCCATGGAAAGGTCAGTTCCACGTTGACGTCTGCAGCTGACCCTCTGTCGTTTCTGTATCTGCCTCATTATCCTCTTCAATCTCGTTATCAGGGACCTGAAGGTGTCTAATCTGCTGATGACAGACAAAGGCTGCGTAAAGATCGGTGAGCCGTCCCTGTCACCGCCGTTACCTCCTGTGCAGCTCTCACTGTAATCACATTCCACCTGCATTCACACACTGCAGAGCACAAACCCTCTGACCTTTGACCTCTCTCATGACTGCCTGAGACGTTTTCCTCTCCCAGTCAACATTTAAACCACTGACCTTTTGCTCGTATCCAAATTATTGTAAAATGTAAAATACGTATGTAAATAAAAGTTAATCTACAGCCAAAAAATAGTAAAAGAAATTGGAAGTCGGAACCATAATCGAAGATGAGGAGTGGGAGGCTTTAGGCCTAAGAGCTGCAGTCTAACATGGATTTATTTAGTTGGAAGCTGAGAACGAAATGTGTGATATGATGTAAAGTTGAGGATGAGTATTGATTTCCTTTTTAAAATTCTAGTTCCAGGAACAAGAGTTTGGGTCAGTTAGGACAGATGAGCACCGACTTTCCACTGCTCTAGTCTCAGTAGCTGGGAATGGCTCTAAATCAGGGGATTCAAGTAAAACTTAAAGAGGTCCAGTTAGAGAAGGTTTCTTGAAGCAAAGGTCCAGAAGATCATAATGTCTAACTATTTAGTGTGATATATATTTAAGTAGCCTAGTAGTTGTATCAACATCTGCATGTACTAAATACCTGACTGTCAAATCAAATGAATTCAGTACGATTCAAAAACCTTTTGACAATATTTATTGTCACGTAACAAAGAACTGAACATGTATGTATGATTGCAGATATGTATAATGTTCTCTCATTAACTAAATAAAAGTAGGGCTGCATTTCAAAATAAGAGAAAATAAATAAAATGTGAAAATTGTGCATGTTCAAATAAAGGGCTTAACTTCAGAAAAATACAATAAAGGGAGCAAAAGCTTGAATTTCCCTTTTTCGGTTTCACATCTTGACTCAAAAGTCTCAACTAATTTTACAGATAATAAATCTCAACACATCTTAACAATTGAACAGTTTTAGAATCCCTTTGTTCCCCTCTTATATCCCACTCCCCCACTTTGTTCGTCTGTTTCTCAACTTTCTCCGGCTCAGTCGTCTGTTGGTTTAAGATTATTTTGTCAAATTATTATTTACAAGTCCAGGAACCTCGATTTCTGGATTAATGGTTTGGTCACTTGTCAGAAAACCAATCAGACATTTTCATAATTAATCAATTGTTATTTATTGTGCAAAAATATTCACTGGTTAACCATCCATGCATTTGCTGCTTTCCTGTTTTCTGTCATTGTGAATTCTAAATCTTTGAACTCATAAGTCGATAATGAGAGTTCACCAGTAGGTTGTTGGAGGTATTTTACTGGATGTGTTCTCTTCCTCCTGTGTGCAGCTGATTTTGGGTTGGCGAGGATGTACGGTATCCCACAGCAGCCCATGACCCCCAGAGTGGTCACACTGTGGTGAGTATCCATTTGAACCAGTAAACTGTGAATGTCCCTTTAGCCTCATTCCCAACCCTCACTAATGCTCTGATCCGTCTGTGCAGCCTCTTCCCTCTAATCCCTCTCAGTAATCTCAACCTGTATTAGCACCATTACCTCAGACTGGTCAGGTCTTTGTCACGATATGTGCTCCCTCCTCCGTCACCTATCTGCAGGTACAGAAGCCCAGAGCTCCTCCTAGGGACCAAGAGCCAAACTACAGCTCTAGACATGTGGTAAGTGTCTAATGGTAACAAACATACACACATATACACATATACACACACACACATGCATGTTTTTAACGTAAAGCACCACCAGCCAGGAGGAAAAATGCTTTTAAGGGAAAACTAAAATGTTATAATCTGCACCTGTTGATTTTTGAAAACGATGTTCTCTCTCTGAGAATGAACGGTTGATATGAAGATTACCATGAAGTGTGTTGCAGGGCGGTCGGCTGCATCCTGGCTGAGCTGCTGGCTCACAAACCTCTGCTGCCTGGAACCTCTGAGATCCAGCAGGTCGACCTGGTCGTCCAGCTGCTGGGAACGCCCAATGAAAACATCTGGCCGGTGAGAATCCAGCTGTGAACACGTAACTCTCTCTGTCTGTGATGTTTGATGATGATGGAGGACTGTGTGTGTGTGTGTGTGTGTGTGTCAGGGTTTCTCTCAGCTGCCCCTCGTGGGTCAGTACAGTCTGAGGAAGCAGCCGTACAACAACCTGAAGAATAAATTCACCTGGTTGTCTGAGGCTGGACACAGACTGCTCAACCTGCTCTTCATGTACAACCCACAGCGCAGGTACACACACACACACACACACACACACACACACACACACACACACACACACACACACACTTCACTGGGTCAGATCGCTAGGCTTTTATATTTATCAGGAATTCATAAAACACAACAGATTCAAACACCTTGTTGACACATTAGTTCAAACTCTTTGTCTGATTCTTTCTGTTTTGTTCCTGATGCAGAGCGACGGCCAAAGACAGTTTGGAGAGTTCGTACTTCAAAGAGAAGCCTCTCCGTGAGTAAAGACGTTTCTCTGGGTCAGTTTGTCGTCTCCTCTCCGCTGCTGGTGGTTAACGGCTGTTTCTCTCCGCAGCCTGTGAACCGGAGCTGATGCCGACCTTCCCACACCATCGCAACAAACGAGCTGCTCCTCCCGCAGAGAGGAGCAGCAAACGCAGCAAAGTGTGAACAGGATGAAGATGATGACGACGTAGTTCCTCCGTCCACACGGGGAACCTGGATTTGCTCCTCAGGACGTTTCAGTGGATTAAGGACGATCCAGATTCAAAACGTTCACACAGATCAGAGCAAGACTGAAGTGTTCAGTAGAACTGTGAACTGCTTATTGGAACAATATAAATATCTTCTATGCTTCTGGATTAGTTCTTAAATCCATATAGCTGCCAATGTCTGTGCTTGAAGGAAACTCGACTTTACAAATATACCGATGTGTTTCTCCACTCGTTTGGACCTGAACATCGAAACAATAAATCTGTGCAGTAGGAAGTCGCTCGGACTCGACCTGGATCTGCGTGGAGAGTTTTCAGAATCATTCATCGGGAACCAGATCTGTTGATTCATGAGGGAAACTGGAAGTAAGAGCAGATCTCAGGTCTGATCTGATCGTCACTGACCAGCTTCTGTGTCAAAGTGTCCTTGAAGTCAAGTCGTGACGTCCTGAATCTGCTGTTTGTTTGTTAAAGGAACAGTTCAACATTCTAATAAATAAATAAATATTTTGATGTTTTAGGCGGCTGTAGTAAGGGGTAGAGCGGTCGTCCTCAAACCAGGTCGGCAGTTCGATCCCCAGTCTTCCTCATCCGCTTGCCGAAGTGTCCTTGGGCAAGATGCTGAACCCAGAATTTCCCCTCATAGAACAGAGAGTGCTGCTAATAGATGCACTGTATGAATGTGTGTGTGAATGGGTGAATGGCAAACTGCAAAGTGCTTTGAGTCATCAAGACTAGAAAAGATCTTTATAAATACAAACCATTTACCATTTACTCTGTTTTAGGAAGAATTCCGACAACAGCGGCTGTTTGTGGAGGATGTGTTCAGGGACATCGTGGAGCTGTAGGTCATCTGAGTTTTAACAGCTTCACCTGGATCTGTCCAACAAGGCCCTGTTCACACCTGGAATTAACATCTGTCCTGTGTGATCCTATCACAGTGGACGGCTCTAAGTTCAGGTGTGAATGGACCCAAGACGTATTGAGGACATATCTGCTGATCTAAAATACCTTTACTTCATTTCTGGATAGTGACAGGAAGTAAAACATCTTTGTTTCTATGGTGTTGAACTTTTCCTTTAAGAGCCTCCGGCTTAAAGCCTCAAACTGTAATTTACTGTAAATGAACTGTGGCCTCGTCAGTAGAAATCACTCGTGTGTGGACTCCTGGCTGCGAGTACATGGGTAAAGAACATGTGACACTGATCATGTGACTGTTAGAGCCTCTAAACGTGTTCAAACCATAAACATGAGAAAAATGTCAAACCAGCAACTGTTTTTTTTTTTTCTCCATTTGAAATGTCAGTTTTTATTAATTCAAGGTAAGTTAGTAGTCTCGGTTACATGGGGGCAGATGACTCCCTGTACAGGAAGGTTGAGAACTGAACCTCCACGAGCAAGTGGAATAAATAGTGTTTAACGTCCGTCAGAACCAAGACTGAAGCATCAATGCAGCAAAAGAAAAGGGCTCATGTTCACACAAAGTGGATTCTGGGAAACGGAGTGCAGGAGTTCATCTGAGCGGTAAACTCCATCCTTGTCACTGGAAATAAAAAAAGAATCTCCGCTCTTGGTCTATTTAGCGGCTGTTCTGGAGCTTTCTAATGAAGACAATCAACTTCTCCTTTGAGAACTTTAACTTTTAACTCATTACATTTTGGAGCAGATTCGAGGACTCAGGATCTAGTTTTTCCATTTTCTTAAACATTACAAGATTGTAAAGTTAAATATAATCTACAATTCCAAATCTGCTGCTGATGAAGAGGCTGTGATTTGATTTAAAGGTCGAGAACAGCTGCTGAACGGACACAGAGGTGAGACATTCATCTACAGGAAACTACAGGATTCTTTTTCAAGTTTTCTGGATTGAGGGCAAATAATATTAATACTGAAGAAAAAAGCTCTGGAGCCATCGAGGGACACGGAGGCAGCGACAATCAGTTAATTTAACTCTTCTTCAAATAATAAAATAACAGGGCTCTTCACAAAGAGACATTTACATTGAGACACACACTTACAATAAAAACACGTAGATGCAGTCACACACTCGCATGCCTGGCAGGAGAACTAACTTCTTTTGTTTCTTCAAACGTCGTCATCCTTCAAAGTGCACGATGGCTAAATGTACAGTCCTTCAGTCAGAGATCGAAGCGGCTCAGAAAGGATTCAGGTTTACTGCAGGTTAGATGAAGCAGCTGTTTTGTGACCGAACGACGTGGGTTCAATTGTCCGACTATCAACTCGCACCAAGGTTTTCTATTCTTGCTTTTGGTCGACGTCCTCCAGGGATTTAAGTATAAATAAAATAAATAATACGAGACTGATGATCAGAAGTAAGAAATACACGATTTCTTTACCAGTCGTATCTGTTAAATCCATGAGAGGTCGTGAACCAAGCTGAAGATGACCAGATGAAGATCTACAGGATGGTGCAGCAGCTGGGTGGGTGGGTGGGGGGGGTTGTTGGGAGCGGTTTGGCCCTTCTGGTGGACTCCAGTGATGTGGGAGGAGCTCCGTCTCTCAGCCCTCCATCCCAAAGTCGTCTGTGAACTTCTTGACCTTAAACAGGTCTTCAGTGTTGACGGTGGGACGGGTGGTGGACAGAGAGCGCAGCATGTCCGACTGAGAAGGAGGCAGAGACGTTTATCAGGTTTTCCTCATAGATCATCGAACCACACAAACACGTAGGGGAATTGGGACAGCCCTTCAAGAGGACGTTACATCGTCTGTAGTCGCCGAGGAAACCCGACATGGACGCTTTATTGTTTGCAGTTACTAAAGTGACGAACCTATAATATCCAAATAACATCTGTGCTAATGCAGGTGAATCGATGACAGTTGAAATTGAAAAGCTTGCTCTGCATTATTTCACGTATGGATCAAAAGATCCCGGGCTGCTAGCAGTGTCTGTACGCAGCCCAGTCAGGAGGCTTTGTTATTATTATTATTAGAGGAGCAGGTTAGTTCAGTTACATCGCTGCTATACGCCAGTAAACTACTACATTTGCAGGTCTCTCTCCCAGCTTGCCGGTGAATCACAAGGCATTCTGGGTACCCCCCCCCCCCCCGTTTAGAGGTAGATAAAGCCTCAGCCCCACCCCTCCGTCCCAACAGGTGGTGGGACAGCCCACCCCGACAACAGAGGACAGAGACGCTCAGACACACTTCATTGTCTTCTCAGGACGCCATCACTCCACAATATAAACCTTATGTTGTTGTACAGTGAACCTTTATGACAAAGAGATAAAATATGATTTCTGTGATCTGCTCCTCAGGTACTGAGCCTGTTTCACTACATCACATCATTAAACTAAATGTTGGGTTTACAGACGGGGGCTCTAGTTAAAAATATGAATTGTTTTAGGCATTTTCTTATTGTTAATGAATATCCTGAACATCTCACCATGCAGACTATGGGCTCCAGTAGCTTGTCACTCGGCACCTCCATCCAGGTCATCTCTATGGCTGCAGGGTCGCCAGGGGAACAAGGAGTCAAGAGGTCGTCCACCATTATCTGGCTGTTGCTTCGTGACGGACCTCGAACCTGCAGGAGCAACAAGAAGAAAATAAATCACAACATTTACGTAAAATGTACAAAAACAGCCATGATATGAGGATTTAACCTCTTTTCTTTCTCTCTGCTTTCTGACGTCACCTTTTTGAAGTGCGTGGCCGACTGGACCTTCCTGACTGGCTGCATGAGCGCGTCCCGGACAATGACGCTGATGTCGGCTCCAGAGTAGCCGTCTGTTTTGTGCGCGAGCTGCCTCAGGTCGGCCTCGCTCAGGCTGCGCGGCGTGTTGCCCAGATGGAGACGAAACATCTGAGACCGAGCTGGCTCCTCCGGCAGAGGGATGTATATTCGCTTCTCAAATCTGCCACAGGACAGCGGAGATGTTCTAGTCAAACACTGATCAGATGTTTCAATCAAAAGTACCGACGATAATAATGTGATAATAACAAGTATTCCAATGACCCCTGGAAAACAAGGTGGACACATGGCGTATCATAGTGACCTCTGACCTTCTGCGAATGGCAGCGTCTAAAACCCAGGGGATGTTGGTGGCTCCCAGCACCAAGATGCCGTCGTTATTGTTTCCCACACCTACAGAACCAGAGAGCTTCAGTCAACATGATGAAAGTCCTGTTTCACAGGTTTCTGTTGTCGCTTATACAGCGTTTTATTCAAATATATTATACTATTTGATTCTGTATATTCTTCACTGTACGTCAGGCTGATCGTCTGATCGCCATGAGCTCACCCTGCATCTGGACCAAGAACTCTGTCTTTATGCGGCGGGCAGCCTCGCTCTCGTTCTCGTTCCTGGAGCCGCACAGCGAGTCCACCTCGTCAATGAAGATGATCGAGGGTTTGTGTTGGCGAGCCAAGTCAAACAGATTCTTCACCAGCCTGCGAGACAGAGGGAGGGAGGACAAAATGAGACTGAGAGACAGGAGACAACAGTCCACATGGATGAAGAGTAAAACTAAACCTAGAGGAGATTCAGATCGAGCTGCTGTGGATCAGAGAGTAACAAAGCTTTTTATAAAACACATGAAATGCTTGTCTTGTACAAGCCATAGCAGAGAGTGACCTGCTGAGATAAAACTCTACAGTACTCTGCCAACCGTCGTCTTCAGCGCTACAAGCCGCTGAAGCTTCCTCTGCTTTCGTAAACACTTTTGGGACATACCGTCCAGTAGGTGGCTGTAGAGTCTACATCAGTCAAAGGAACCAAACACATTCTTTTCCCCTGAAAGACGATCACACTGTCCCTCTTTATAACACAGACCACATGAGGAGACAACATACTTCTCACTCTCTCCCAGCCACTTGGACATGAGGTCTGAGGAGGAGACGGAGAAGAAGGTGGAGTTGTTGGCCTCTGTGGCCACGGCCTTGGCCAGGTAAGACTTCCCCGTCCCCGGAGGACCGAACAGCAGGATGCCTCTCCATGGAGTCCGTTTGCCTGAGAACAGCGAGACCCACGATAAATGACGGTCCGATAAACTTTTTAATTCAGTAATATAAACTTCTAAAGTAATTAGGAAAGTTTTATTTAGAGCGATCAAATAATCTAGAAAATGGAAGAAAAGTGAAAAATCACAGTTGATCTTTCCAAGTGACCACAAGTGTTAACATTATCCGACAGAACCTGTGAAGAGATGAGGGAACTTGATGGGCAGGATGACGGCTTCCTTCAGAGCTTCCTTGGCTCCCTCCAGTCCAGCCACATCGTTCCACCTGACGTTGGGCTTCTCCATCACGATAGCACCTGCACACACACCGAGAACACGGTGAAGGTCTCAACAACCTTAAAACACCAAACACCTGCAGACCTGACAGAACCCCGTAACCTCGCTGAATCCTAATACCAGGACTACTAATGAAAATAGGTTTTTCCAGGGCAGTGACTCTACATCATAGTAAAAAGCTTTGAGGTTCCAAGTTTCCGAAGTCCAGATACGTCAGAACACAAGCACAGATAAGAGGCATTTGGAACCAGGACTGAAATAGTACTAAGTTAAAGGAAGGCCAAAACGTGACCTTGAGAATGAGTGTAACAAGTGAGCAGGGCAGAGGGCAGCTGGATTTCAAACAGCTTGGAGCCGTCTTCCAGAATCCCAACACGAGGACACAACCCAGAGAACACATTCAAAACTAGAATGTCCCTCAGAGTTCATCCCTCTGCCGACAGTCTCCTTATGAAACCACAAGTAGGGTCAGCAAGTATTAACAAACACAAACTGATCACACAAAAAATAACATTATTACTTTCACAGCCACAAGGAATGACGCCCACTCACCCATTAGTTGCTCCTGCAGCTTCTTCTTCTCGGGGTTTTCTCCCTCGCTGTCACTGTCACTCCTACGATACAAACACACACACACGAATAAGAACCTGAAAGCACCGTTAAACGAAGAGTCTGAGGATGACATACTTGTCATTGCTCTGTGCCTCCTTGACGGGCTTCTTGCCCTGTTTGTCTTTATTCTTCAGGTAGTCTTTGAGTTTCTCTGCCCGGTCCAGGTACTGCATGCATTTCGCTCGTATGCTTTCCTTTGCCTTGTCGCTGTGGGCCTCATCTGTGGGAAAGGATCAAACACCAAACTTGAATAAAACCAACCAATGTTAGTGTTACAGACATTTTTATGGTTTAGGTCTATTGTATAGTGTTGTTTTATCATTTTGAATTTAGTATGAATTGTCTTATTGCTGGGCCTCTCTAACACAGGATGACAGCACACAGATCAAGTGAGGAAGATGATCTAAATCCACCACATATGTGCGTGTGTTTTAATACTGAGTCCTCATTTCTCTATGGCAGAGGATCCAAGGTTGAGTTAGGAAGGGAGAGAGATAACAAATGGAGGAAGGAAACATCTCTGAACGTTCTCCAGAGTTTCTCCTGCCAACCTCCTGGTAGAAACTCTGGATAATGTCGGAACCAGCCCATGTTAGAGTACAGCAGGAGATCCTCCAGAGGGAGTGGGCTTGCTGGTGAAGTTTCTAACTAACGACAGATGCAAAACTGAAATAAATAAAGAAAGAATACAAATATCTTTGGATGAAAAGGAGGAGCCATACACATAGAAGACGCTGATGAAGACGTCAACTTAAGAAGAATACTAGATGTGATTTGTGCAGCAGAGTCTGCAGTTTACGTTCTGAACGCTCTGGAGAGTTCTGTGTTGTTGTGAACGTGTCTGACCAGAGAATCTCCTGCTGTGTTACTAATATGTAAAAGGCAAACTCCAAAGAAAAGTCTGGACCCAATCACGTGGACATTCTCTGGAATGTTTCTGCAGAGAGAGACTTGTCCAATAGAGACGCTGCACATACAGACTACAGGTGTGTGTCCACTGTGACATGGGGAGATTGTGATTCTCCTGTTTGAAAGGATGGTAATAACACCGTGTGTCCAGCTCATCAGCCTGGGCTCCCTGATGCAGCCGGTAATACGGATAAATGTGCTCAGGACATCCTCCGTCTCCAGAGAAACGTCCTTCTTCAGCCTGCAGGATGCCCCCCCACAGTGTGAAGGAGCTGCAGAAGGGTGTGACAGAGCAGGGGGGGTGTAGTGCTCACACTTGATGGCGTGTAGGAAGTACTCCACCGCGTGCTGGTACAGGCGCAGCGCCTCGTCATAGTTCTTTGCCTTGTCTTCTTCTGTGGCTTTGGTCACAAGATCGATCGCTTTCTGCAACAGAAGCAGGGACACACAGGAGAGGGCGGAGAGAAGGTGGATGGTGGGCGGAGACAGACATTCAGACAGGGGGTGTTCACGTGTTAGCTTCAACCTAAACAAAGCGCCAGTCACACGGGTCCTGTTGGAGTCGCTGCTTTTCACAGACACGTTATTAAACTGATGACTGGTAAAATAAAACGTTCCATAACTCTGGGTTGTGTTCGTGTTAGCTGAAGCCACAGCTAACATGCTAACAGGCTAACAGGCTGATACCGTTATAAACATCCTGCAGCAGCAAGTGAGCTAACTCATGATCTATAGTATTACTTCACTGTGTGGTTAGCATGTGCGTGTGATGCTAATGTTAGTTTCAATAAGAAGAAACACTGTAGTGAACTAAGCTGCTTTGCTAACAATGCTAGTGGGCGAATTAGCTCACATCAGGTGTAGCATGCTAACAGTTAGCCAGCTAGCACGGACCTGCAGTGTTGACGTTGTCATTTCATCTCCCAGTTCTGCGGAGTCCAGATGTGTGTCCTCCAGATGCGTGTCCTCCAGATGCGTGTCCTCCAGATGCGTGTCCTCCAGATGTGTGTCCTCCAGATGTGGATGCAGAGCCGCTCTGTTAACAGCTCCGTGTTGTTGTGAGGCGAGCGGCTGACATGACAACACAGCTGCTAACGATGCTAACGATGCTAGTTAGCTAAAGAGTGACAGCTCTGCATCGACCGGATAAAAACACTGCGGCTAACACTAAGCTAACTGCTGCCAAGCTAACATCCGGTGTGAACTTCCAAAATAAGAGACCCGATGTAAATACAGTGTCATAAAAACTACAGTTTACACGTTTTTAATCAATAAACTATAATATATCAATCTAATACAATCACCATTTAGAGTACAGTGTACATATATATTGTACTTTAAACACATTATATATATATACACACACATATATATAAACATTTACATGTTTATATAGACAAGCATATAAACACACATAATTATTAAACTATTATGGATAAATCTAATTTAATCACCATCTTTACAGATTAAATATAGTATTTTTGATTGCAAATAAAAACTATAACATGTTATTAACCACTTAGCTGCTGCAAATAACATATTTTAAACACACACACATATATATATATATAAAAACATACACATTTAAGTATTTTTCCATACTTTAAATTGTATTATTTTATCTCCTTAATTAATATGGTTGTTGTTTTTATTCTTCCTTTATTAGTATTTATTTATTATAAGTCTTGGTTTGAACATATTCCACGTATTTCTGATTCTGAAGCACTTCCTGTGTTGTGGTGGTTTGAGAGGTTTGTAGGTTCTGCAGCTGCTGTCATCTAGTGGCCATGTTGTTGTTGGAACAATTGCAAACCCACAATAAAAGAAATCAGCTTAATAAACATTAAGACCTCATTATTTTCTAATCATCACAACAAACCACATAAACAGACTCAACTATAATTCATAACAGTTTTATTGGTGGATATTTACACTTGAGGTTATTACATTGCTATCATACATTTTATACTGTAACTTGGAAGGAAGTCTAAAATACTTTGCATATGACAGGTTGTTGCAGCAGCATTTTATCCTATTGTGACTTTTCCGTTTAATGATTGTGTTGGACGCAAGCTGCCACAGAATGTTTTTAACCTTTGGTTCAGAAAAACCCTTCTTTGAAGCTTTGCTTTGCATAGACAGGATAGCCACCAAGTCAGGAATACAGAGGCAGGAGAATAAAAAAGAGTCACTGGGAGGAGGAGGTTTACATTCACAGGTAGAAAAGGGCTTCGACTGATTAGTGCATCAAGCTCAAAGGGGGACGGCCTGAAGTCTGACTCACTTCAGACAATCAGATCTATGCAGCGGGTGAGAAACAGGATTAATATGACATGAAAAGTGAAGTAAAGAAGGATGTAGGATGATGGAATACAACACTTCACTGTTGCAGTAAGAAAACTTCATTTCAGGCCAAATAAAACTCAAACCCTCAAACCTTCTGCACGTGTGTGTTTTATAAGAAGTAAATCTGCTTCTCTTGTAACGCAGCCAGTGATTAATTGTAGGCTGGAAGAGCTAAATATAGCTCTATGAACTATATGGTTACACATTTCTTGCTTTCAAAACAAGCAAAACATTTTAATAAAAACATATAAGTTGTTAAACCATCATAAGAACATCAGAGTCCAAAACAGGATTCTCATCTGAGGACAGGAGAGTTTTCCTGTTGCAGTGGTTCAATGCTCACTGTACGTTCATGTGGGCTAGAAACCGATCATTTTACAATCAGCTCTCGTAGTTTTAATGTTGTTAAATGTTACTTTTGTTGTTACTCTCACAAAACGTTTTCATGATTAACGTTCACATTTTAAATAATTTATCTGTCGGTTACACCTCTTCCTTTTCCTTTGCTTCCTTTACTTCTATTCGCAAACTTGTCAGACTCGCATATAAAATAGAATCAAATCTCAGAGCTTCGTTTATCAAATTGGTCCCTTGATGCAGAAAATGGAATGGAATGAATTATTTCTCATGATAATAATACTGAAGCAGCAGGTTTATCTCAGAAAAGGGAACTTTGAGTTATCCTATGTGAAGGTTTGACGTGTTTTTTGCTTTTCTTTCAGAGATGTAAACAGAAATAAGAATATGACTACAGCACTAAATCTGTTTTCTCTGACGTACCCTGTCTACAAGCAGCAGAACGTATTTCCTGCTAAAGTTTGGTTTTCTTTTGTTTCCATCTCGGCCCGTTTCTCACGATCTTTGTATATATTTGGACGATAATGGCTGATAACGTTTAGAATATTAAAAGCCAGGTACCTCTGTCACCTTGAAATAAAACCTGTTGAACTGTCCTCGGCCAGAGAAGCCGTCCTGTTAAATGGTACGAAGAGACGAGTAAGCTGAAGGAAAGTGGAATGAGATGGAGGTGACACGCGCTCTCGTCGGATTCAACGTCAGGAAGTCGTGCTATCGGGAGATTTACGCGGATGACATAAAAACAAAGTCATGTTGTATAAACTCTAAGAGTAAAACTTTCAGCTCGTGCATGTTGAAAAGCTTCAAATTCTCTTATTGTAAGAAATAAAAGGAAAAGAAAATCAGAGCGTCTCTGACTACGTGTGGAAAGGCACAGTCGGCGATCCTGATTACAACAGTAGTTTGAGATAATGTGCTAAAAGGTGAGTCTGTCAGACAGCAGGCACACTATCAAGCCAACACACACACACACACACACACACACACACACAGACACACAATCTCTGCTCCTTTAACTGCATTCTGACTCTAAAACGTCGCGCACACGTCACCACAGAGACACATTAAAAAGAGCCCATAGTACATTAGAAGGCTGTCGAGGAATGATAGGCATAGAGTAGAAAACAGGGAGCGTTCACCAATCTGTGCTTGTCTGTGTTTTCGTTGTGTGAAAAAAACGTCCTTAATATTCTGAGCAACACTTTGCTGGAAGTTTCACTGGTGACGTCGTCTCTAACGTCACAGCATCTTTGCTCGTGTGCTTCTTTTACAAAATAATGTTGATGGAATTTATCAAGTTAAAACTCTGAGTCCTATGAGACTTTTAATACTGCAGCTTTGTGTATTGTAACTGACTTGCAGCAAAGTGCCGCCTACTGTTCTCGCAGGAGGTCAAGGAGAAGCTGGAGGAGAAGGCACATTTTTGAGACAATCAACAACGCAACTCCTGGGTTGAACCTTCCCTGCAGCGCCACCTCAGGCCAAACTGCAGCCGTGAATGGAGAAACTGGAAAATATAAGACGTTAACACCCCCCCTCCCTTCTTTATCAGCATCTCCGGGGAATCTCAGGGCCTCCCCCCCCCCTCGCTCTGCCTGGGCCCGTCCTCTCAGCCACGCTGCCGTCGCCGGTCGCTTCACGTCAGCAGGCCCATGCGAGTGAGCTTGGCCGACAGGAAGGAGTGGAGGACGAACACCACGGGCTTTGGACCAGAGTGGAGGTCAAACACCTGGAGGGTGGAAGGGAGGAGGAAAGGGTGAGGCAGGAAGAGAGCAAGGGCAGAAGGGACAAGCACCACAAAGATTTAAAAAAAGGATTGATTGTTAGTTAAGATCATCGTTATTCGCACTGTGAGGATTTTGCTGCTATTTGCGTCTCAGTTTATTTAATTAATGACGTCACCTCTGGATCAAACAGCCACATTATCAATAATCAAAGCTGTAAAGACTCAGTTTCACACTAAACTTTGTTTCTGGTGGGAGCCTGAAAAGGTGAGAAGTCATGTGACAGTTTATAGAAAACCTTTTTCACAGGTGTAACTCACCATTTCTCCCTCTGGACCCCCGAAGTCAAGGTAAAGGTTGCGTATTCCATCGTCAGCAGACATTTTAAGCTTCTCGTAGGGGTATCTGTACAGCACGGCGCCGCCCGACGGGTCGACCGGCTCTCTCGTCACGGTGAAGCCCTTCTCGTAGTGCAGCGTCAGCCGAACGTCCTGCCGGTTCAACGTGCAGCCTGGAACAAGAGGGGGAGAGAAACAGGTGTGTGTATAGGGGTGGGGGGGGTGCATGAGGCATGAAGCCACGTGCTCCAGCTCCTCCTGGGGACCAGTTTCCAGGCCTGATGGGATATGTGGTCCCACCAGTGAGTTCTGGGTTTTGTAAACTTCCTTTATTAACTAAATCCCACCCAGTGACAGTAGATGTCTGTTAATAATAATATTGAGAACCCTAATAATAACTTCCTCAGACAAAGTGACTCTAGAGGATCTGAATGAACCAAATACTCCACGACACGCGTCTGTTTTATATGAAAACCCCGGCTGGTGCAGCTTTATCTGTGAGGTCATTTGATCCGAAAGCATTCGTGCCTCGCTGTAACCTGAAAGGCCCGAATGTTCCTGCACAACTGTGTGTTTGTGTGGCTGCAGGACGGGAGGAGGAGAAAAAGGCAGAGTTCCAGTGCCGCTCCAGCAGCCAACGATTGTTCTGAGTGGAAACATTCTCCTCGGATTTTCCTACAGAGCTGCTGGTGAAACAGTTTCTGTCGGGAGCTTCCTGTCCCACTCACAGTTTTCTGATCTGTTCGCTTACAAGTCTGTCTGTAAATCGATCTTCAAAAATAAATACTAGGTTTACAGGATTTACTTTGTAAACAATTGTTTTCTCTAGAAAAAAGACAAATCCTCTGGTTGATGTTCTGACCAATAGATGGACTTTGTGTCTAGAAAGATCAAGATAAAGATCATTGGCACAAGATGGCAGCCCCTGTATCCAGGATGTTCTGGCTTCACTTTAGGATCGTGGCAGGAAGTGGAGATGCGTCGTCCATCTGTATTCAGTCTGTGGTGCTGACACAAATCACGCTTATGGTTTATGAAACAAAAACTAAACCAAATTCCCTGTTTCCCATAAATAACCTGGATGACGGCGGCTCACGTCCAATTCCTCCTGCCACAGTTTCATAATGATCCAAATGTCTGTTTTACACTTCGTTCAATGACATTAAAGATCTCTAACTCATAGTTTGCACTGTTGCTTGATTGTAGAGCTGTGACCGGTCAAAGTCCAGACAACCCAACACCTGCCCTCCGTGTCGTCGGGGCGATGACAGCCCACTCACCGATAGAGACCTCTTTGATGAGCTCGGCGGCGGCGTGCGCTCCCTGCACGAGCGCTCGCGTCCACGAAGAAAGATCCCAGTGGGTCTCCACTCGAAAGATGTGCGACTCGATGCCCCGGCCCGTGCCCGTCCGAGTGGCGAACACCAGGTCTGCCCCCTGGGCGGGAGATTCCCGTGCACTGCCAGAGTGGACCAGTCTGGGGGGGGGGGGAGAGAGAGAGAGAGAGAGAGACATGAAAATACAGGAGCTCTGATGTCCGATGGGTGAAGTGACGGTTTCACATCGAGGTAACTCAACATTATCGTTGTCAGTTCTCTATCAGGATTTTACTTTGCTGCCTTCGTCTTCATCCCTGATAGACGACATGTTGATGTTCCTCAAACTGTTTGTGGATCAGTCCAAAGATGTAATTCGACCTGGCGGCCGCTCTTATCCACTTCGACTACGACCACATCAAATAAATGATTATGTGTTTCATATGTTTAAATTGAAAACATGGATGCTGTTTATAGGTAGATCCCTGCACTCCAACATGGTTAATGTAAAAGGAAATGACGAAGAATTGGCTCAGGTCCTTTTTGGATAAATAGGAGGAACTGAGTGTTTTTCATGAGGTTTTTTCGGTTCCCTGCTGAAGTCCCCCAAGTTTCATTTGTCACATTTGCGTAGATAAAACCTCTTCCCACAATAACTTTGGTTCCACTTTCTTTTTAAACTTAGAAACTGTTAAACTCCACATATGTGGGTGAGAAGTAAATAACGTCCCAATCACGAAGCATTTCAACATAAATAGAAACTGAAACACTGCAGTTATGCGAAGGAGTGTGAGGTCTCTTATCTTCACCTGGTGGCTAACAGTGGGTGTGTGAGCAGAGGCATGGACCAAGACTCTCTGTTCCACGGCACCGACTCAAACAGCAGGATGTCCTTCTCCGTCAGAGCCATGACCAGCGGTCGGTACTGCTGCCGTCCGCCCTCCAGCTGCACCTGAAGAAGAAAGTCAGGAGGAGACGTCACACATCCCGTTCCCCGACCACTCCGCATCCAAGAGCCGTTTAGAAATGGTGCATGTCAAAATCTATTTACCATGTTTATAACAACCACAGTTGACCAAGAAAGAAGAAATACACATGAGAAACAGAGAGTAAATAGAAAATACAAAAGCAATGAAATGTAAATACAGAGCGCACAGGCTCTGGGCCACACCTCGGATGCTTCTCATTTTATATCTGTTATTTTGTCTGATGCACAGTGAAAGATCGATGTGAAGGATTTCTTCAACACACAGTTTCATCAGTGAGAAGATATGTTTCAACGTTTAGTAAAAAAAAAACACCCTAAGTTTCAGATCTGAAGACACGACAGCATCGTGGTAAGAACTGGGCGAGTGTGTGTGTGTGTGTGTGTGTGTGTGTGTGTGTGTGTGTGTGTGTGTGTGTGTGTGTGTGTGTGTGTGTGTGTGTGTGTGTGCTCCACAGGAAACAGTGTAATGCAACGGAAACTTCCACTGTGTGTGACTACAAAACCACTGATGTTAATTCCTCCTGAGAGAAACACGTGTTTCAGTGACACATTCGACCCTTTAAACACAAGCTGATAAATAAACATTACAGTGTAATTATCTTGGAAGAATATAATGAATTAGCTGATATTAATGAATCTGCCCCCAGTGACCTGTAACACATTTCACTGCACTAGTTCCTGGTTGTAAACGTGTGTGTCTGTAATGGTGTGTTCTCTCGTCCTGTGTTGATACTTCAGAATTATTCCTCGTCATTAGTGAGTCGTCCTCAAACACTTCTACAATATACTATCACTTTTTATGGTTTGTGTGCAGGGACACGTCAGGGACACGTCAGAGACACGTCAGAGACACGGCAGAGACACGGCAGAGACACGGCAGAGACTTGCCAGGAAGTGTCCTGAAAAGGTTCCAGCAAACAGCCGGCTGTAAAACAAGGATTAGTCACACAGATTAAACAAATGAGACGCGTGTTCATTCATGAGCTGAGTTGGTTTTACGTTTGGAGTCTTGTTCACTGTTTGTGCTCAGTTAGCTCAGGCTTAGCATTTAGCATTTAGCATGATTCTTCTCATTCTACGACTCAGCAAGAGAATAAACATGTTTCACAAACTGGTCAGGACCAATGACTAAATATAAGATGGTAGAAATGACAGCTCCGCACAAGGGAAGGCAAAACGTCTCATTCAGGGCTGAGGAGGTAAAGCGAGTTGTCCACTGATCAGCGGGTCAGTGGTTCAATCCCCGACTTCTCCAGTGTGATGATACTGAACCCTGGAGTGTGAGAGTACGTGTGACAGAGAAACACTTTGTCACATGCTGCTGAAGTTACCTGCTCAGCCAACCAGCCGATGTGTTTGAGGTGGGGGTGTGTGGAGGTCGAGGACGAGGCCCCCAGGTAGGCGTTGATGTGAGCCAGGGTCTGTGGCAGCAGGGCGGCGATGTTGGTGTGGATGGCGGTGAACCAGGAGCTGGCGGAGGGGCCGTCTTTGCAGCGCAGCACCACCGTGTGCTGCCCGTCGGGGGAGTGGAGCTCCAGGAGTCTGAAGAGAAACACACTTTGTTTAAGTTCTTTCCAGTTCCACGTGTTGCTGACTGTTTTTCATATTGCTCATTTATTTAATAACCTCAAAGAGAATGTTTTAATGCTCATTATCTCCCAGAGCAAACATTCCAATCAAAGGAACAGAGGTAGGACCACACGCACACACACACACACACACACACAACCACAACCACAAACAACCACACACAACCACACACAACCACACACACACACAACCACACACACACACACACAACCACACCCTAGCTCCCACATACTCAGCTATTTCTCTCAACACAAACACGGAGGAGTCTCGTATCAGACCTGTTCTCCAGATCTGGCATCGTGAGGTTCCTGCTGATGAAGCACATCCTCAGGCTGATGACCTTTCTGTCTTTGGACGAGGAGGAGCCGCTGTGTTTGGGCGACCCCGAGTCCTCGCTGCCGCTGTAGCTGGGCGACTGCGGCCGGACGCCGTCCCACGGCAGGTCGGCCACCAAGGACGGCTTCTTGAAGAGCGGAGAAACCTCGCGGATGTACTTCACTAGAGAGGAGGAGAGAAGAGGATAGATGTCACAGTGGTCCACTGATCAGGAGGTCGGGGGTTTGATCACCAACCATTGAAGGGTGAGACACTGGACCCCAGATCGCCCCCTGATGGTGCACCGTGTGTGTGTGTGTGTGTGTGTGTGTGTGTGTGTGTGTGTGTGTGTGTGTGTGTGTGTGTGTGTGTGTGTGTGTGTGGGCTCAGAGATTATCCAGCATCATAATTATAATTATAATTTCACACAAAGTGCAAAGTGCTGCAGAGCAAGAAAACCAATGGTTACAATACAAAGCTACACAACAGAAAACACATGTGTAGAATAATAATGGCAATAATATGAATAATATTTCCTGAGGCATTTCACTCCGGAGTCTTTGAGCCCTAATTGCAAACGCTCTGTGTCCCTATTATACACATACACGTCATATGAAGCAGTTACAGCGTTTTAACTTATGACCTAGAATCTCAGGGGCAAATGTTTAATACCTACAAAGTTTTGTACAATTACAGACGTTCTGATCTTTAGGTGCGCTTGATTCACTTCCAGTTCCAGTGACTGAGAAACGAATCATTCCCTAAAAGTCAAGATAATTCTGAATGAATAGACTCTTCATTGTCCATCAGTCCTCCTCCTCTTCACTAAAACACAGATCCTCAGATGATCCTTCAGGTCATAATTACTCGTAACGTGTGTTTGGCTGCAGCAGCCACAGGCCGACCCACAGCAGGAGACGGCTGTTCCATATCTGAGAGCAAACAGTGTGTGGACAGTTTGACCAGCTGTGGGACTCCAGCCAATAACACCCTGTCACTCAGGATGTACGGTGAGATCGGCCGTGAACTGAGCCATGAGGAAACACTCTGGATGTTTCCTGGAAGAAGTCCGAATCTCATCTGCGTTTAAATACACTCGTGGGCCCGGGCAGGGTTAGACTTTTTAAACCCGGTTGGGAAAGAGGTCGAGTGTTTGTCTGAGCTGAAGTTTTAAACACACCTAATTACAGATACAGTAAACTTTCCAAAATAAAAGGACGGAAGAACTCAGAATCTGAAGAGTTGCTGCTCATCTTCCAGGAGGTCCCATAAGGACACGAAGGTCCCGCGTGTGACATCATCTACAAAAACAGAGTGGACTTGGCTGTGCAGCTGTGTTTGGCAGATGTTTGTTAAAGAATGACTCCTGCTCCACTGTGGTGGATCCACTTTCCAAATTTGGTCCTGAGGCCTCGTACACGGCCAGGCCTCACAGACACACACACACACACACACACACACACACACACACACACACACAGACACTCACACACACAGACACACACACACACACTCTTTTATCATCCCTTGTACATGACATGTCCATTTCTCTCTCTTTGTGTGTGTGTGTGTGTGTGTGTGTGTGTGTGTGTGTGTGTGTGTGTGTGTGTGTGTGTGTGTGTGTGTGTGTGTGTTGGATCGGTTCGCTCTTTATGAAACTTGAGACAAGACTCAAGAAGTGAGGAGATATTAGGTTTGTGAAAGTGTGTGTGTGTGTGTGTGTGTGTGTGTGTGTGTGTGTGTGTGTGTGTGTGTGTGTGCGTGAAAACAATATGATGCAAGTCTAAAGTAATGTGCTCGGGCACGACTCTCAAATGATCTCAGAGAGAGAGAGAGAGAGATGCAGATTTAATGACTGAGCCGTATATGCACAGTTTACAGAGCTGCACCGTGCACGTCTGCACCGTGCACGCCGGCCTGTGTGTACATTACGTTGTGTATGAGTCAGAGGGAAGCGCGGTGCTGGTGGTAATGCTGAGGCAACAAGTCAAGAAATTGATCCCCACCTCCCTGGGCCTCCTCCTCACAACCACAGAGCCCACACCAACAAGGTCTGGGATCATTTCTGCAAACTTAAGTGAGAGTGAGAGCATTGGTGAATCCTTGTGTTTCTGTGTGTGTGTGTGTGTGTGTGTGTGTGTGTGTGTGTGTGTGTGTGTGTGTGTGTGTGTGTGTGTGTGTGTGTGTGTGTGTGTGTGTGTGTGTGAGGACGTCAACACTGCAAAACTAATAATCAGCAGAGATGTTCAGCTGAGATATTTTCCGTCCACAGACTTGGAGAAAGGGCAGAGGGGGTTGAGCAGGCTGCTGGTGTGGACTCCAGTTTGATGTGAGGTTAAAGTGAAGAAGGCTGCAGCTGCTTTTTACTCCCTAATATTAGTATCTCCCCCAAAAATCCATGTCGGTCAAGCTCCTCCCTTTCTCCAGTGGTGGATCTAGGACTCTCCTGAATCAGGGGCCCACAACTTACACAGAGGGGCCAGTTATATGTCCAACATCCGTGCACACCTTCTGATCCAGTAAGATGCACATAGGTCATTCCTTGTTTAGGGTTAGCTCTATAGCTCCAAGTCACACATCATTGAATATATAAAAAAAAATTGTTCAAGCACGTTGTTTACTTTAAAAATGATTAGAAAATTAAAATTCAGGTCACAGTCACGTAGACATCAGGCGTTACTGCGTTTAGGAACCGATGAGGCAGAACCACAACTCGTCCTCGTCATTTCTAACTTAGAACCAGGTTTCTGTTCCCGACGCTCGGTTCTTCCTGACGGGAAACCAACACGACACATTTAACGTGACGTTCGTCATGTTCTTTGGAAAAAGAAGATTATATTATATATTAGAAGATGACAACGTTAAATGACCTGCAGTTATTTTATAAAGTTAAACTGTGTAAAAAGCACGAGCCTGTTCTATTATCACCCAGAGGAGACGTGCACTGCGTCCTCTTGCTCATGAATGGTCTTTGGGCTGAGGACAGGTCACCTGACTGCTCTCCTTGAGTCTGATTGGATGAGGACACGTAGACAAGCCGGCTGCCTGATGAAAACCTGCTCCGGTGCATTCACAGCACTTATTTTAACGATAAATAAAATGCTGTCATACTTGTAACTCCACACTTCAGTCAGTAAACAAAGACAAGTGAGGAGCAGATATTTAGTTTGTCGTCTCTCAGTCAAACCAAAGGGACAATCCTTTGGAAAACTTCTGCTATGTTATTTATTTTAAATCATTTTCTCTATTTCTCTGACTCTGTAATTCTTATTTATGGAGTTTTTCATGCCATGTCGTTCAGATTTTTGCAGTCAGATATCTTCACAGCTTTGGTTGTGAAAACCCTGTGAGGCATGAGGCTCATGAATGCTGTGTTGTGTAAGTTGTTGGCACCGAGGACCAGTGTACATCTGCTTCTGTTCATCTTCATCTGTTCGGCCTGAATTAAAAGGCCTGGGATCTGGTTCAGGCTTTGATGTTTCCACAGAAATCAAAGCCATTGTCATGGGATGTGGATTCTTTTCCCAGCTCAGAACACAACGGACAGATCGATCCTTTGTTACGTCGTCATTTCTTCTGTCGGCAAGTTGACCGAGATAAAAAACTCAATGTGTGTGACTTATTATTGTTTCAAATGAAGCACTTGAAATCTGAAGATTCGTAACGATAAGGTTGGAAGTTGTTTAAATTTACTGACACTGGAGCCGCTTCTATCCGAGTTTGATACTGAATGACAACGCTAACATGCTAATGTTTAGATATCATTCACCATCGTATTCTAATTACATATCAGGCTCATCAATGTGATTCAAGTCATCCTGTGGTGTGGAGCCATCAGGTCTGATTCGACATGCAGGACTCCAGACTCCCTTCTCCCATTGGGTAACTTAAAGACTGTTCAGGTTCTAGTAACTTGTGATGAGTGTTTACAGTTAAAGTGTAAAGTGAGCTCAGGTCAGCAGGAGGACGACACTCAGACAGAAACTCTGACACAGCACGAACCAGCCGCTGCTTCTGCTCTGATCCTGGAGCAGCGGCGGTGATCGTTCACTATTTTCAGTCCTTGGTGGGAAACTGAATTCACACCTTTTGTCAGTTGGAGATTCACCAGCTCGTTCACCTCCTCTTTCTCGGTTTCACTTTCTGTCTCTGCCGGTGTGAGTGAGCGCAGAGGAGATGACATGAGGAAGCGACTCAGTCAAACACACACCAGATAAAGGGTGCACCGGGAACAGGGAACGGTTTCAGTCGCACGGAGCTCGAGCTCTTTATGTCTGAATCACTAGATTCTCCACTTTCCACGGGTTAGAGGCTCACGTCCTGTTGCTGAACCAACTACAGAGACAGTGAATTACTCTTGCACATGAAATCCACTTTCAATCTGCAAAAACTAATCAATGAAAAATTGCGAATTGACCCTAAACATATGGATTTTACTTCATCTTCGTACAGTGACAGTGACACGAGGACTTTTCCTCTTTTCCTAAGTCACGTTTTTACCAGTTTCTTCTGCCAAAACCAAAACGTCTTCCTCTCCACAGTCTGTCTCTGATCAAATGACTTTCCTCTTTGCGTCAGTACAGACAGATTTAGTGCTTCCTATGTTGCAGTGCATGTCTGTGTGTCTCAGGTTTGGTGCAGTTACATGAACCCATTAGCTCGGTCAAGCCCGTCACTCAGCTACACCTCTTCTTTGTATAATTAGGCCTGTCCACAGCGGACGAGCAGCTCTGAGCTCTCAGGAGTATGAGAGCTCACACTATTTCACATTCATGTGTGCAGATCAGATTCCCCCGAGACGCCGAGCGACGTCCCAGTAGACCGGTTCATCTGCTTCCCCTCATACCTCGCTGAGTAGAGGATGGACGGAGGGAAAAGAGGACAATGTTCATAGGAAGAGGAGGAGGAGGAGGAGGAGGAGGAGGAGGAGGAGGAGGAGCGCAGAATGCAGAAGAGTCTGACTTGACATATTTGGTTGTGGCCGTAGTTTCGCCACAAAGCCTCGTAAAACTACACACACACACATCATGTAGTGAGGCCGAAATAACAAAATAATAGCTTACAGAGGAGAAAGCCAGACCCCGGCCTCTGGATTTTTCCCCTAAAACTGCCCAGAAATTCCCCTGTGGTTTGGCCCACTCCTCTCTCTCATGCCTCTCTTATTCTCCTGCCTCTCTCTCGACCCCCCCCCTTCCCTTCCATCCCTCCTTCTCCATCTCTTTCTCTGCTGTCCTTCATTACCCCCCCTCACTCCCTCCGTCTCTTTCCTCTGTTCCCACACCTCCTGACGTTCTACCTCCCCACCTCGGTTCTTTCCTTCTTAATCTTGTTTCGCTCGCTTTTTCTGCGCCTTCCCTCAAAAATCTGTTTCTGCCAGAAACATAATGAGAACAATGTGTCACAATACAGCTCCAATGGGCCGTGTGTGTGTGTGTGTGTGTGTGTGTGTGTGTGTGTGTGTGTGTGTGTGTGTGTGTGTGTGTGTGTGTGTGTGTGTGTGGACATTTCTCTGGCAGGTCAATTTGTCATATAATCCTTCCATTATTTTATAAATCACTCTTTATTATTTATGAGCCGATGTTTAAATTTAAATCATGTTTGGAGAGTTTATGGTTAAAGCTGAAATGATCCACAGGAAGAGAATGAATATAAAGTCACTTTTTAGGTAAAGATGTCTAATATTCTCTGGTTACAGCTTCAGAAATGTAAATTTCTGCTGGTTTTCTTATGCTACATCCTCACGACTACGTTTCATTTACTACGAGTCTGATGTCGACACTAACTAACTGACGGAGTACATTCAGTCTCCACGTAGCTTCCTCTGATTTGTCTGGGTCTGTTATTATATTGAGAGAATTTCCCCACTTGAATAAATAGAAACTAGACTCTATAGAGCGCCTACCTCAGACATTTCATATTTAAATTCACTGGATCCAGATTTTGATTTGGTTCTGTACCACATCAGTGAGCAAACGGCTTCGTGAAGGAAAATCCCAACGACAGTGAGCGTCACCTCTGCTGCTGTTTGACGCGTCGGGCGACTCTTTGAGTTCTGTCCGAACCTTCCTCCGACAACATGCTGACACAACGGGACGACGGTTGTTTGGGTAACAACACGACGCTGCTTTAATATCTCTGGTTTCAGTCGGCCTTTGCCGGTTTGTTGCATGTCAGTGAGCTGGGCTGCTTCATAGTTATGATGGATTTACATCAACGTGATAAGGTCACTTGATTTGTCAGGTTCTAATACACAAGCTAAGCCACATTTGGTTATTTTTACAATAAAAGGTTTTTCAATTTATTTTGCATTTAAAAAAATCACTTTATCAGTGAATCACATCCAATCTGGTGGTAAAGATGTTTCTTTACTGCCACGTTCCACTCGGTGTGTTTCAGGAACATCACCCTGCTCTTTGACAAGCTGCTGCTCGTACTGTAACAGAGCTGGAACTCAACAGCCTGAAACATTTTAATAGAAACTATTCAGATATCCAACAATTCACAGCCACATGAGGCTTTAAAAACTTCCATTTAAACTAAACACAAAATCAAACTCAGATTCTGCATCAACAAATCCTTCCTACATCTGATTCTGTCAAGAGTCGAGGCAACAACACTGATCTCAAACTATTTTCAGACATGAATATCTAGACGACCTGACGCACCCTTTTCAAATATAAACGCCTACATGCAGTATAATCCCATACTATAATCCCATACTTGGGGGCAGCTGTGGCTCAAGAGATAGAGTGGGTCGTCCACTAATCAAATGGCCGGTGGTTCAATCCCCGGCTCCTCAAGTCTGCATGTCAGAGTGTCCACAGACAAGACACTGAACCCCGTATTGTGTGAATGGATGATGATAAGATGTCGTCGGAGCTGCACTGAAGCATCGACATGTTCCTGCAATGTTCTGGAGGTTCCGTTTGTGAGAACACTAATAACTTTTCCTGCAGCCCCCCAGTAAAATGTCCATGTGAGAGTTCAACGGGATCATTAACAGTGAGCGAGTGGACGTGTTGATGAGGTTTCTAACACGTGACGGACGTGAAACTGGAAGAACACAAAGATCTCAGGATGAAGAAGAGGAGCCGTACACGTAGAAGACGAAGACGTCAACTTGGAAACACGAGGAGATTCCAGAGCTTTGGGTGATGAGGGCCGACGCCGGTTAAAATACTTTGAGTGGTTGTTAAGATGACGAAAAATAATTCAACTTACTTTGGTGGACAAAGCACCTTTCACACACATACTACAAGTTTCCTCATGATTCCTCAGTCACAGCTGCCTCCTCCTCTGTTATCCTCTAACCTGGATCAGAGAACAAACCTCTGGGAAGTCAGTTTTACTTTGTTTCACATTTCAATATGCGCCAACCTTTTTCCCAAAGAGGCCACAGACTGATGGTGGTTCAGGCTCAGAGGAAGAAGTCGGGTGTTCACTGTTGTGGTGGAGACTTAACAATCTGAGTCTAATGAGTCAGTTACACAAATACAAAGACAAACATCCTACGTGACAGGATGGTGTGACTAAGGTACGTGTTTCTTTTCCTATATTTATTCAAGAGCGTGCACTCTCCCCTGATGGAGATTGAATTTGCTCTGCTGTTGCTCAGACTGTGCGCTTACACTCGGATATTTGGTTGCATGCAGATTTCCTGTGCTCCAGCTTCATCTCTTCTCCTCACGCTGCTTCTGTGCACATGTGAAACATCTGCTCTCAGATTTCTCCTCTGCTCCTCTGTCTGTCAAGATTCCACAACCAATACAATACCAGGGGTAGTGTTGACAAATGGAATTGTCCCCCCCCCCCTCATTGTGGTTGCATTAACTTCTTCTTGAGTCCCGTGTGGGAGTGCATGGACCTGGTGAAAGTGGGAGCGCAGGAAATCCATGGAACTATCAAAATATCGGAGTGCAAGCGCAACGTTTGAGCACAAGCAGAGCAAATCTCGCAGGGTCCTGAAAGAAAACTTTACAAAATCTGAATGTGAAATCAATAAGTGCTGCTCTCAAACTGAAAGACCATTTAAAAAACTGCATTATTTCACATTATTATCAGTATTCGATATTTTTTACTTCCAATATTGGTATCACCAAACACACCACATACATATGTCAAATTTTCTGTGATATTCCAGAAGTTCACTTATAATTATCCTGACCACTGGAAGCCACAGACACTGCAGCTACATATCCAAAGTAGTTCATACTGAGACAGAGCTGACAAACTGGTCCACTGCAGCACGACGGATCTCACCCCCGCAAGAGACACCAACAAACCCAGTCAGTGGACGGTCGGCTGGTTTTGTCCCAAGAACAAAAGAGAGGACGTGTTGTTCGTCAGAATGTGCTCGTTTCATCAATAGTCTGGTATGTGGCGTTTTTATTCCTCTAATTACTCAAACAAAGAGCTCGTCGTCCTCTGAGCAGCAGACTGACCCGGGGAGACGCCGCTGCAAAAGACTGCATCAGATGGAAATATGGGACATTATACCTGTCTGTCAGCTGGAGGGGGGGAGGGGACTTTAACCGGAAGGTTGCCGTGTCTGGGTTATTTTTGTCCCATTTAATGGGGCAGTTAAAGTGGAGCTCATTCATTCATCGCTAACGACTCCGAGAGTGAAACCAGGCTCATAAATTAACAAACTGACAAGATCCGTCAAGATGACAAGAACAACAACCCACTTCTCAGATCTCTGAGGGAAGCTCTGTTCTCTGTGAGTTCATCACCATGAGCCACGACTGTCACCGGATCAAATCACCAATAGGAATATTGATCTGTGCAGGATCTGGTTTCTCTTCACACAAATATCAGCCTCAACCATCAATCAACTTTTTTTAACTTGTTTACTCTGAATATCTTCAAACTAATTTAATAACCTGGTGCAAACGGTGCTTGACAAGATTATCTCATCTCAGATAAAAACAAATAAGATTGGATCATCCTGAAATAAGATTATATGACTGTAGATTTGACATTTGTGGTTTTAATAGTCATTGAGATAACAACAAATGATTGAGTCTAGTGGGTTGAAGGAAGATTCAATGAAGCTGGGTTTTTAGAGCCATGTGCAGAACGTCATGGTTTGTTCAAGAGCTCGATTTGAAAACAAGTCCTGACTCCGTTATTACAACCGTCACATTCTTAGATGTGTTTCTCTTTTCCTCCCTCACGCAGCTCCAGCAAGAAAAACCACCGGGAGCTGGCTGTGGAGCTGCCAGTGTTGACCTTTGGCCTAAATACGCACATGCAAGCGGAGGTCAGGAATGTGGGGCACCCAAGCTAATTGTGAGAATATCTGGGGGTTTGTGTATCGTGTACATGGCACAGCGCTCTGGAAACTCAAGCCTCACTCTGACTGATCGCCACTTCTTTCTCGGGCGGCGGGAGTCAAGCAGAGACCGAGCGGGAACTGGGAGGAAGAGCCGGTCCACAAACAACACAGCTCGCAGTCCGTCAAACTGACAAACAGTGACAAGCAGCTGACACATTCCTCCGAACACTAATGACTGGACTGCGGAGGAGGAGGAGGAGGAGGCAGCACATCCTCCTGTCCGAGCCGGAGGGATGAAGGAGAACTTTTTTATTTGGACGTTTGCGGCCAAATTCAACCAGCAGATTGGAAAAGAATCTGATTTCCCTCTTTAACGACTGCTCCTCCTCTGTGTTAGAATCTGTGCAGCTTGTGCATGTTTGGTCTCGTCAGAGATCACCATCAACTCCCTGAAAAAACAAAAGCTGAAGATATTAGATCGGGTCGTATTAGACAGCATTTTCACACAGAGCCCAATCAGCTTGAAGAGTCACTCACATTCTACCCTGGTGTATTTTAACAGGCCTCATTTTGACTGGAGCTGAAATGTGTCACACATCGATTAGCTCCTAAAATCGTGCTCGTCAGTATTCACCCTGTGATCATTCCAAACCATTAAACGCTGCATTTAGCTGTTCCCGGCCTGAAGTTTCCAAACCCTGAGGGCTCTGCGGCCTCGCTCCCTCCCATTCACTCTTTTTCCACTTTTCTAAAGATTGAAAAGTTCTCCTTCGGCGCGGTTTAGCACCGGAACTCATCTCCATGGAGCTCTGCTCAGTCCCATAATGAGGCAGCATCTCCTGACCAACACGTTTCTGTGGTGACAGCCTCCCTGTCTGCAGTATGAAAACTTTGTAAGAAGTACCAACCGAAGTTTTGTCAGCTTTTTGTTCGACACGTGGAAAGTACATGTACTTCCAAAGAATCCTATCACAAGGTTTTTGACACAGGATCATTATCCACAATCTGAATTGCAATTTTTTTATTTACTCTTGAGAATCTCCGGCCTTTTGTCTGTCGGTCTGTCTGTCTGTCTGTCGGTCTGTCTGTGTCCTTCTCTAACTTTCAAATGATCTGACGACGATTTTGACCCGAGGTCACCGACCACTGCTAAAGTCTGACTGAGGACCTAGAAGAAGACACGTTCAAGTAGAAAGATAAAGAGTATTTATATTAGTTATTTGAGATGATATGGTAGATACATGAGTTATAATTTGTCCAATCAGCACAGCCCTCTAGTTAGCGAGCGCTGCGTGGATCCACCACTTGTTGACCACTTGGGGGCGGAGGAACATGTTGTAAATACAATACAATATTTAACTAAGAACAAAACAGAGACAGCCAGAGGCGTTTTCCCACAACATGTGACAAAGAATCACGAATATTAAGAACGATAACGGCGACTTACATCCAAACAACTCCACTAACCCTCTGCTGAGACACGGACGCAGTTTATCCGGTCAAGTAAAGGTTTGAGTATCGACACGTATTGTATATAAATTTCTGTCCTACTCCACAGCTGTATGTTCAGCTCATGCTGCAGACACAGAACAGATGTGTCGTTAGCTCTGCTTTGGTCTCCACCAGCTTCTGGTAGAAACCCAGTTCCTGTTTATTCGCTCTCGTCACATACACGTGCACTTCATCTCGGCAAGTGCCTACTTCAACTGAACTTCCTTCATTACTGTTCAGGATGTTCCACTGCTGTTTACACTCGAGCTTTGATGCACTTCTGCTTTAATCGTTCTCGCTGAAGGATCCCGGTTGTACTTCACTGTATTCTGTGCAAACACGTGGATCATTCACACGTCTTCCTCTTCCTCTTCCTCGCAGTCGTTCAGACACATCTCATCTCTTCACGTTTACAGTGACCTCTTCTCCTCAGCATCCCACAGTGATTCAAAACACACAGCGAGTCTGACCAGCGAGTCTGCTGCTTTCCTGTTTGCAACAATCACAGACTTTCAGATATGTATGGCCTCTTCTTCCTCCTGTTTCTGTATCTGGAGTGAAATCACTGTGTGTGTGGAGGATCGAGAAAGTTCACCCAACTTTAGTGATGTTCAGGGTTTTTAATCTTCGAACTTTTTATTTGTTTCATTGCTTTATGTTATTGTTTTTATCATTATGTTGCTGTTAACCAGACGTTTTGTGTTCACTACCTTGTTTAAAGTGTAATTACACTGCATGTATCTGCTGTTCTCGTGTCTGTTATTATCCTTCTCCTGTATTTAATGAACCATAACTTCTGGTGTCACAGCAACATGTGACTCGTGAGTTTGGTTAAAGTATAAGAGCTGATGTTGGATCATTACTGTTTTCTCTCTCACCACAAACATCCATGTGCAGAGGGCCACAGCTCAGAGATGTGCACCCGGACCTCAGCAGCCTAATCTCGGCCCTTAAATCCCCGCTGTCGCGTTGGCTAACTCACCCTCCAGCGTCACCTCTTTCCCCGCCTTCTTCAGCGCCTGCACCGCCAGGTCGTGCGTCGCCTCCCGGAGGTCGTTCCCGTTCACCGACAAGATCGCGTCCCCCACCCGGAGAGCCCGGCTCTGGTCGGCGGCCAGCCCCGGGAAGATCTTGGAGATGAGGATAGGCATCCGGTTCTCTCGCCCCCCCTTGATACTGATCCCCAGCCCGCCAGACTCCTGTTTGACAACCCGGACCTTCCGCACAGCCTCCGAGGAACCGTCCAGGCTCACGGGGAAGTCTCCCTGCCTCGACCCGAAGCTGGAGCCGGGGCTGCCGTAGCTGGAGCCGGGACTTCCAAAGTCAGAGTTTGTGCCGTTGTTCGGGTACTTTCCGGGGCTGTAGTTTCCGTCGTGTTGACCCCGGCTGACACCCCCTCGCCCGGGGCTGGAGCTGCGGCCCCGACCCCCGGGGTTCTGGCTCTGGAGTTGGTCCGGACCGCGGCCGGAGTTCCCCGGACTCGTCCCCGGGTCGTTTCCGTTGGAGATGCCATTCCGCAGGCCCGCGGAGGAGTTGTCCCAGTGGGTCCCCCCCGGTCCGGACGCCTCCGCCTCGGCCGTCAGAGTCAGCGTCTCCCGGGTGAGCTCGGCGGACACTCGGATCCAGCGGTCCCGGAGCAGGAGGTCCAGTTGACCGTTTTTGTCCGCTCGGGTCCAGACCGCCATTCCCCTCCCGCGGTTAGTCTGCTGCTCGGAGGCGGGTTCACTCTGAAATCCTCCGCTGCTCGGGCCCTGGTTCAGGGAGAGACGCGGAGCCACTGGCCCGCTTCGACACACCCACTCACACGGGCCCGGGGGAGGGGGGGGGGGGGAGGGGAGGGAGGAGGAGAGAGAGAAGGAGGGAGGGAGAGAAGGAGGGAGGGAGAGAAGGAGGCCCCCTACAGGAAGAAGAGAGAGAGGGAGGGAGGGAGAGACGCGGAGCCACTGGCCCGCTTCGACACACCCACTCACACGGGCCCGGGGGAGGGGGGGAGGAGGGGAGGGAGGAGGAGGGAGGAGGAGGAGGGAGGGAGGGAGGAGGAGAGAGAAGGAGGGAGGGAGGGAGAGAAGGAGGCCCCCTACAGGAAGAAGAGAGAGAGAGGGAGGGAGGGAGAGACGCGGAGCCACTGGCCCGCTTCGACACACCCACTCACACGGGCCCGGGGGAGGGGGGGGGGGGGGGGGGGGAGGGAGGGAGGGAGGAGGAGGCCCCCTACAGGAAGAAGAGAGAGAGAGAGGGAGGAGGAGAGAGGGAGGGAGAGAGGGAGAGAAGGAGGAGGAGAGAGGGAGGGAGAGAGGGAGAGAAGGAGGCCCCCTACAGGAAGAAGAGAGAGAGAGAGAGAGAGAGAGAGAGAGAGAGAGAGAGAGAGAGAGAGAGAGAGAAGGAGGCCCCCTACAGGAAGAAGAGAGGGAGGGAGGAGGAGAGAGAGAGAGAGAGAGAGAGAGAGAGAGAGAGAGAGAGAGAGAGAGAGAGAGAGAGAGAGAGAGAGAAGGAGGCCCCCTACAGGAAGAAGAGAGGGAGGGAGGAGAGAGGGAGGGAGAAGGAGGCCCCCTACAGGAAGAATAGAGGGAGGGCTGGAGAGAGGGAGGGAGGGAGGGAGGAGGAGAAGAGAGAGGGAGGCAGAGAGGGAGGCAGGAGGAGAAGAGAGGGAGGCAGGAGGAGAAGAGAGGGAGGCAGAGAGGAGAAGAGAGGGAGAGAGGAGGAGAAGAGAGGGAGGCAGAAGGAGGCCCCCTACAGGAAGAATAGAGGGAGGGCTGGAGAGAGGGAGGGAGGGAGGGAGGGAGAAGGGAGTAGAGAGAGAGAGAGGGAGGGAGGGAGGAGAAGAGAGGGAGGGAGAAGGAGGCCCCCTACAGGAAGAATAGAGGGAGGGCTGGAGAGAGGGAGGGAGGGAGGGAGGAGGAGAAGAGAGAGGGAGGCAGAGAGGAGAAGAGAGGGAGAGAGGAGGAGAAGAGAGGGAGAGAGAGAGAGAGAGGCAGGAGGAGAAGAGAGGGAGGCAGAGAGGGAGGCAGGAGGAGAAGAGAGAGTGAGGCAGAGAGGGAGGCAGGAGGAGAAGAGAGGGAGGCAGGAGGAGAAGAGAGGGAGGCAGGAGGAGAAGAGAGGGAGGGAGGCAGAGAGGGAGGCAGGAGGAGAAGAGAGGGAGGGAGGCAGAGAGAGAGAGAGACAGAGAGAGAGAGAGGGAGAGAGAGAGAGAGAGAGGGAGGGAGAGAGAGAGAGAGAGGAGAAGAGAGGGAGGGAGAGAGAGAGAGGCAGGAGGAGAAGAGAGGGAGGCAGAGAGGGAGGCAGGAGGAGAAGAGAGAGTGAGGCAGAGAGGGAGGCAGGAGGAGAAGAGAGGGAGGCAGGAGGAGAAGAGAGGGAGGCAGGAGGAGAAGAGAGGGAGGGAGGCAGAGAGGGAGGCAGGAGGAGAAGAGAGGGAGGGAGAGAGAGAGAGAGGGAGAGAGAGGGAGGGAGAGAGAGAGAGAGAGAGAGAGAGAGGGAGAGAGAGAGAGAGAGAGAGGGAGGGAGAGAGAGAGAGAGAGGAGAAGAGAGGGAGGGAGAGAGAAGGAGGAGTAGAGAGAGAGAGAGGGAGGGAGGGAGGAGAAGAGAGGGAGGGAGAAGGAGGCCCCCTACAGGAAGAAGAGAGGGAGGGAGGAGAGAGGGAGGAGTAGAGAGAGAGAGAGGGAGGGAGGGAGGAGAAGAGAGGGAGGGAGAAGGAGGCCCCCTACAGGAAGAATAGAGGGAGGGCTGGAGAGAGGGAGGGAGAGAGGGAGGGAGAGAGGGAGGGAGGAGGAGAAGAGAGAGGGAGGCAGGGAGGGAGGCAGGAGGAGAAGAGAGGGAGGCAGGAGGAGAAGAGAGAGGGAGGCAGAGAGGGAGGCAGGAGGAGAAGAGAGAGGGAGGCAGAGAGGGAGATTTTTGTTCACTTCTTCTGTAAAAAGAACAAGAACTAAATAAGACAACATCTGATCAGCCCTTTCAAAATAAAGCCACAGACTATCACAGTGGAAACAGACAGAAATTAATTTGAATTAATCATAATAACAGGAAAACCATAAGTAGACAAGTTCAAGTAAAAGCCTGACTAAAATGTGTTTTATAAAATGAGGTTAAAGAAACAGCATTTAAAAGTTTTAGTCACTGCAAACTTCAAACTGGACTTTAAGGTCTGATGATAGAATTATAAACTTTATCTATAGAGCACTTTTAAAAATAAAGGTACAAAGTGTTTTAACAGACTAAATGATCAAAGCAACTCAGAGTTTCAATGTTTAGATGTCAAAGGGTCATTAATCAAGAGAAAGAGCAATCACCAGTTTGACACGCCTTTATTTTGAAAGCAAAAGAATCCAACTTCCGCTTATGCTCTATCAAGTTAGAGGTGATTTGTGAAAAGTGAACTCAGCTCTGTTTGTATCTGCTGCTGAAATATTAGAAAAGTATTTTCTTATTATTCATAAACCGATTCATTCATTGTGTCACCGATCATCTGACCTGTGACCTGCAGGCTGAAACATGCAGGAGATAAAGGTTCCACGTGGGATCATCAGGATAAATCTACAATTCAACAAGCTCCAGATGATCTTTAAAACATTTCCAACAAAAACATGGACATTACAGGATGATTTGTTTTCATGACACAGTCGTGTTCAGATAAAAAGATGAATATCTCAAGTTAGGGACAGAAAACTATTTCCACAAACTATTTCTTGAATCCCATAGCAGCCCTGTTGAAGCTGGAAGCCTCCACCCGCCTGCGTCAGTGAAGTTCAGCAGCCGAAGGATTCAGGACGTCCTGGAACGTTTGTGATTGTTGTCATGGAGCTCAGAGTTTTTCTCGCTCTGACAGAAAGTGAAACATTTCTACATTCATCAATCTTCCCAACGTAGAAACCAATAACTTCATTTGTAATCTGGAGCGTTTCCTGTCCAGCAGCCACCTGAACACGGTTTCCTTCATTTGTCTTGTTCAGGGGTTTTCTACAAAACAAGAGAAACGCTTTTAATTCACCTCGTGGAGAAAAATAAAAAAAATAACATTTATTCATTGAAAGATGAAACCTTCCATTTATTCACGAGGAGCCAGAAGTGATGAGTTAAACTCACAGACGCAGCCGTGCTCGTGTCTGTTGTTGGGTTTTATTGCAGTTGAGGTTTTTTCTAGTGTTTACAACAAAAAAAACAGAGCAGATCACAAGCGTCTGAGCGAGAGAGAGCGAGAGAGCAAGAGAGAGCAAGAGCGAGAGTGAGAGCAAGAGCAAGAGAGAGAGTGAGCGAGAGAGACAGAGAGAGAGTGAGAGCGAGAGCAAGAGCAAGAGAGAGAGAGAGAGAGAGAGCGAGAGAGAGCGAGAGAGAGAGCAAGAGAGAGTGAGAGAGAGAGAGAGAGCAAGAGAGAGAGTGAGAGAGAGAGAGCAAGAGAGAGAGAGCAAGAGAGAGAGAGAGAGAGAGAGCGAGAGAGCAAGAGCGAGAGTGAGAGCAAGAGCAAGAGAGAGAGTGAGCGAGAGAGACAGAGAGACAGAGAGAGAGTGAGAGCGAGAGAGAGAGTGAGCGAGAGAGACAGAGAGACAGAGAGAGAGTGAGAGCGAGAGCAAGAGCAAGAGAGAGAGAGCAAGAGAGAGAGAGAGAGAGCGAGAGCGAGTGAGAGAGTGAGAGCAAGAGCAAGAGAGAGAGAGCAAGAGAGAGAGAGAGAGAGCGAGAGCGAGAGAGAGCGAGAGCAAGAGAGAAAGAGAGAGAGAGAGAGAGCAAGAGAGAGAGAGCGAGAGCGAGAGAGAGCAAGAGCAAGAGAGAAAGAGAGAGAGAGCAAGAGCGAGAGAGCAAGAGCAAGAGAGAGAGAGAGAGAGAGAGCGAGAGCGAGAGCAAGAGAGAAAGAGCGAGAGAGCGAGCGACTTCCATCAGTCAATCAGCCCCTGTACATTCACAGTGTCATCACCATCGAACCTCAGCCGCTCGTACCCGGGACTTTTAAAAGCAGCAGGCGCTCTTTGTATAAATCCCTTTTTAAGGATGATTTAAAAATAAAAGTTAATATCATATGTGCGAGCTTAGAATTTGATTAAATTTATTCCTGTTCAGTTCCTCTAAATTACATTCATGAGTAAACACAAGGCAACAACAGGGAGCTAAAATGTTATGGGTCCATGTCGAGTAAATGCCTCCACCCACCTCCACCTCAGAGTTTAACCACCAGAGCTTCCCTGTGAAGCCGTGAGCTTCAGGGAGGCAAGTCCTGGAGCTGCAGGGAAAACGGCCTCCTGCTGAAAGCCTATGAAGTGAGTAGGGGGCTCTGTGCACGTGTGTGCACGTGAGATGTGGGCGATAATGAGCTGGATGATGAGTGAGTCAGTGTCTCTAGATTCTCACTAAAAACTCTCTATACAGCGTTTCACATCATTTCATTAAATACTTCATTTAAAGAAGAGTCCACTGGATCATAAACTGTGTCTCATTTCAGAAGCTGCGTCTGAAGACCTGTCCTCTTTCGAAGGCTCCTTCAAAGGAGCTCTGCTGCTGCGTCCGTCCATCCCACAGGTGGACCCTCCCCACGTCAACATGTCCACAGGTTTAAGACTCCAGCAAGCGACGAGACATCGGATGCTTGAGTATTACAACCAAACAGCAAGAAAAACAGTGTGTGTGTGTGTGTGTGTGTGTGTGTGTGTGTGTGTGTGTGTGTGTGTGTGTGTGTGTGTGTGTGTGTGTGTGTGTGTGTGTGTGTGTGCAGTGTCAGAGAGTCAAACAGTGTGTATCTAATCATTGGTTCACATTGTTGATCGTCTCGGTGCGGAGCTGCGGCGAAGAAGGAGGCAATGATGCGTGAAGTCGCTGCTGTTGCTGAGGGGCCTGGGGAGGGAGGTGGGGGAGGTGAGGCTGGGGGGGAGGCTGGGGGAGGTGAGGCTGGGGGAGGTGAGGCTGGGGGAGGTGAGGCTGGGGGGAAGTCTCCAGGTGGGACTGATGCTGCAGCTGTGGCCTCGGAGCAGCGGCAGCCGCCTTGGCCTCCCTCTTGGGGGTGTTGTTGAGGATGTCCACGCTCCGGCGGCTGGAAGAAATGACATCGGCCACGAACTTGGTGCAATCGGCGCAGATGTCGCGCAGCGTGCAGCCGTGAGCGTAGAGGTGAGGAAACTCCTCCTCCACCGAGCGACGGGACAAAGTCCTCAGGGACCTGCAGGGGGACAGGGAGACGTTTTATTATCTCTATGATGAATGCAGACGTTTAAACCACAGAAAAGATCAGGTGCTTTCAACAGATCCATGGAAGGTGATTGGATGAACCATCTGCACCACTAGAGGGCGCTGACGGCATCTTGTTTTTTTTGGTTAAAAACATATAACTTTTCCATATTGAAATATGAACCCAGCATTCAGATTATTGGCTGTTATTTATTAATTATTGATAATTAATAATTAATTATTGGACTTGATTGACTGTGCAGTTTAGTTCTTGGTCCTAAAGGATGAAATACTGAGATTCGTGATCTGTGGACTTCTCTTCCTCCTTTTATTGTGAAATATCTTGACGGCTGTGACGTTTATTCACACATTCATGTTCTCACGCGCGATGAGCTGAAAATCACGTGCTAAAATTATGTTTGTCCAATTCTAGGGTTCAAATATTTGCAGCAGAGATCATAAAGCCTCCTCCTCCATGTTAGCAAATGGGACATGGACCAAACTTAAAAAAATCAAAGTAGACGTTAAATAAATGTTTGTCAAAGATGTTTCTGTCCTTTCAGGTCGTCCTTATCTCACTGATGTTTGTTCAAGTGTTTATGTTTCTGATCAGTTTGGTTTTAATTAGTTATTTTATTTTTAGAAACGGGCTGAGACGTCATGATTGACAGCTGAGACTGACTCAGGATTGGTCAAACATGTGTATGGGCGGGACCTCGATACCACGGCTCCTCTCCATGATCACTACCCCACAGACTCTGGCTTCAAGGGACATGGCAGCGTCTGTGTCCGAGACGTGTTTGACATCTTTACTGCAACAACTGCTGGAAGCATTTAGCCTCCAGAAGGTCGATCGACCCTGAACCCGACCCTCAGGTTGAGACTGCCCCTGCTGTGGATTCACAGATAAAAACACACACTCACTTATAGACTTGGCTTTTGTGTGCGTGGCTCTTGGGGGTGCTGTGGAATCCCACCGTGTACACAGGGATATGAGCCATCTTCTTCGAGGGAATCTTCATCTGGAGCAAAACAATGAGAAGGACACTGTGTTGAGGTGGGACACGGCAAAGTACTGTCATACAAGTATTTATAGAAGTACAAATAACACATTCAAATACACAAACACTAAAAGACACAGCACTGTCACTTATGAGCAAATAGACACCACAACAATGTTAAACAGCACAACGAGTCACAGCACCCCGACACAACCACACAATAAATAATACACACAAAAGAACCACACAAACCTACAGAGCACAGACCCACACATCCAACATGGCCTGGGCCTGAGGCGAAATCAAAACCAACAAAAGAACAGAAGAAGCGACGTCAACACAAAAACTTCAACTGAAATAAAGCTGTGTTATTAACAAGTGGTAAAATATGGAAATACATTTTACACACGCACGCACGCGCGCGCGCACACACACACACACACACACACACACGTTTTTTGTTATATTTCTTCTTATTGTTATTTGACTTGTTCATTTACATTTTTAGAGTCTGTATCTTAAACAAACTGTCGTCTCCGACCTGTTTGTGATTAAATATGTGACGTCCACTTTAAAATAATAAAATCACTGTAAGAAGAGAGTTTTGCATCATTTGTTTAAAAATGAAGCAGAAAGAGTTTGATGCATTTTCATCACTGATCACATGATATGATGAAGAGGTTTTATTTCTACCTTCGCGCTGCAGCAGCCACAGACGGATCTGAAAGAGACAAAACACTGAATCAATACAGCTGCTCTTCTGCAGGTGGAGGAGGTCAGAGCTGTGGGGTTCCTATAGTGTGAACATGAGAAAGTTTCCTCCTTCTCTCCCTGAGCGTCTGTTCTCTGTGACTCTGCTGAGTGGGTTCCATCTCCTGTGAGAAGAACTGACTGAGAGTCAGCTTCAACTGTCACAACCAGCTGCAGCTGAAGAGTGAAGCTGAACTGAGATCAGTTAAAAACACTCAGGAGTTATTAAAGAGTTTGGTGGATTTGTTACAGCAGCAGCTCTTCTGGTTCAGGAAGCAGAGGATCATGGGTAATATCCAGTGTTCAGCTTGAACAAACATGAAGTAACATTTAAAGAAAAATGTGACGTGAGGATGAAGCAAAGTTTTCTCTGATACCTTTTACACAGGAGGCACGTAGACGGCCACGAGAAGAGAGGGAACTTGACTCTGCAGCAGCAGCAGACCTGAGACACACACACACACACACACACACACAGAGAGAGACACACACACAGACACACACACAGTTAGTCAGTGTGACGTCAGCTCAGTGGGACGCAGCAGAGGGTGGAGCTCCTCCGTCACCTTGCCTCTCCTCAGGTTGTTGTAAAGCTCTTTGCTCGGAAGGAACTTCTCCATCTCCGCTTTGACGAGCACTCGGCGCACGTTGATGACCTCGTCCACGGTGAGAGCGAGACTCTCCACCGGGTGACTGAACTCCTCCTGGACACAGAGACACCAGTCATCTGATTTCAGTGGTTTAACACTTCATCATCTCAACGAGGCATCGTGGGGATTCTTACAACGCACATACGGGTTTTAAATGTCAGGGTCTTGACCTTATGTTATGATTTGATGCTTAAAATGAAACCTTTTATTTTAGATCATTCAGTTTTTCTCATGGATTTTGTGAAGCACTTTGTAACCTTGCTCAGATCAGTTGGTTTGATTTGAATTCATAAAGTAATAAGTTATGAATAATATAATATGGATTTTATATGATGTGCAAAACCTGCAAAAAAACAATAAGAGCAAACAACACTCACACTTTTACCTTCTTATATAAAATCGTCTCTAACTGACAAACTGTTGATTTGTGATGGAACCAGGTTGAAATAATTTCACTTCACAAGAGAAATAGTTTCTCCTGTTTTAAGAAAATGTGACTTTTAGGATTTTGGGACCATTAAGACTGAAACTGACTCGATGAATTTGTTTTCCTCACCATCCACTGGTGCTCGTCTGCAGCTCTGGAGCGGGACCTCGCCTCGGAGGCCTCCGTGGTCTCGTCCACCGAGCTCAGAGACAGACGGGCCGGGGAGGACGGCGCCCAGCTGTGACCCGGGAAGGATGCTGGGGTGGGAAAGGAGGAAGAGAGAGAGAAGTAAACAGGACTGAATCCACTGAGGACGACGTTAGAGAGAGAGTGAGAGAAAGTTCATGAATTACACATCGGCCTCCTTCGTTTAGCTTCCTCTCAGATCTCAGCCCTGCACAGTGGACGACACTGTCATGTTTTATTAATCTCAGCAGAGGGATTTCAGCCCCTCGGGTGAAGCTCCGGTCCCAGTGAGACGGTCGGGGGTCTGGAGCTGAAACTCTGATCCCTCACACGAAGGTGTCAATGTGGCTCTAATGGAAAGTAAACAGGCCGGTAAACATCCCTGGATCATTTGGATCAGCTGAGGCCTCCTCACACTCTCACAGTGAAGGCTCCAGCGCCCCCTGTTGGCAGAGTCGCATACTACAGATCAGAGGAAGCCAATAATAAAAGGTCCAAGTGGAATTTAGTGAATTAAACTGATGTTACAACATCGACGGTATATGAGGACGTGCACCGTGATGCCGAAACCGAGATGTGTCTTTGTTTTGTTGCCTAAACTCCACCAGATGACTTTCTTTACGTCACATGTGTCAACACACAGAACAATATATTGACGGTGCATTAAATGAGCCTGAATACACTGCGGAGGAAGAGGCGGCACCAGGTCGGGATCCATATCATGTTCATATCCATAAATATATTCATACAACTTTCACTCCATGATTTTCCGCCTGGTCATCCACCCCCCTGCAGGCACTCTATGCCCCCCCACCAGGTGGAGAGCCGGTGGTCTGTGCAGCAGCGTGGATCAGCTTGCAGCCACTTACAGATGGAGAATGGATTGAAGTGGAGATCGTTGGACGCTGCTAATGGCCGTCACACACATAACCTCCACCCTGTGGTTTACTTGCAGCTCACAGTTCAAACCCATTAGCCTCCACCCTCCTTCCCTCAGTTTGACTTTATCAGCACATCTTTATATTTGATTAGAATCCATCCCAACTCTCCCCGTCAGCGCCGCTGCGATCTCAGCACAGGGCCCGGACACAGCTCTTGTTTCAGTGAGCTAACGAGGTTACTGTTCGCAGGATAACTGAGGACAGACGGTCTTTACATATGACTGGAATTACGAGAGGGAAATAAAGAACTTGTGTCAGAAGAAGGAAGTCGTTGTTTCGTCTTCATCGTTTAGTTATTTAACCAGTTTCCCTTGAGGCAGAAGAACTGGAACCTTAAAAATCTTCCCTCTAAATAAATGTAAAACTATCAAAACCTTCAGCTCATTAAAAAATGAATGAGGATAAATACAGAAACCACAGAGTGAGTGTTTCTCCCTCTGTGGGACGAGGATTGAAATGCAGCCGGTGTGAACAGAGTCGTTTGTTATTTGTCCTTCAGTCGAACACGAGACTCCGACCAATGAGCTGCAGCGGTTTGTCAACATCAGTTCATGAAACTGCAGAAAGTCCATAAAGAAACAGTTCATGTCCAACTGTCCAAATTGAGCTTGAAGGGTTTCAGTGTAAATACTGCCCCCATGTGGTCATTCATGATACAGTCCTGTATAAAACTGTTTCTTTGAATCTTTGTGATGTGCAGCTTCAGAAGCTCTGATCTCTCCGCTCTCCGAGCCAACGTTTCCATACTGACCTCTGAAGTAAGGAGGTGGTCCGCCGCTGGTCAGCGTCCGGGACCGCGGCCTCTGGCCCCTCAGCCTGACCCCCCCGTCCTGCTGGGCCGACTCGGAGAGCGAAGGAAGCATCTCTCCACGGAGCAAGGCCAGGTCGTGCTCGGAGAAGGAACGATCCCGTTTCAGAGGCGTGGGGGAGCTCTCCACCCGCTTCAGCTCGCTGCTGTCTGGGGACTCCTCCTCCTGTGGTGAGGACGAATGAGGAACAGGATGGAGGAAAAGGATGGAGGAGGAGGACGAGGGTGCAGGAGGAGGAGAACAGAGGAGGAGAGGGATGGAGTAGGAATAAGGTGGAGGAAGAAGAGGGTTGATGAGGAAGATGGAGGAGGAAGAAGGTGGAGGAGGAAGAAGGTGGAGGAGGAAGTGGGTGGAGGAGGGAGAGGATGGCAGAGGAAGAGGGAAAGTGAAGGAGCAGCATTAGGAGGGTTTGGAGGTGACGGAGGAAAATAAAGAGGAGATAAAGTGACTGAAGCGTAGCCTCACCTCTGATATGTTCATCTCCTCCATCTCTGCCAGCGTCGGGGCCTTGAGCAGGATGCGAGGGCGGGACGGGGCCCGGGGCCCCGAGTCCGACACAGACAGGTCGATGCATGAAGTAGATTTGACGCTGCAGGGACAAGTCTGAGCGAGACAGGGCAGAGAGCCGAAAGCTGCAGGGAGAGAAACACACAGAAAACAGTGATTCAACACGTCGACATCATTAACACTCATTTTAGAAACGAGTGTAATAACTGAACTACAAGACAAACAGATTATCTCACGATGCTTTTCCTCTTTTAATCACCCAAACTAGAAAACAGCTGCTACAAGGACTCACGGGAAACACCAGCAGGTTGGATTGAACCTTAAGTTCACTAAGTTGTTCAGGCTGCATGATAATATTTCTCAGAATTAACATTCAGGTCGGATTCCTTGTTTTTACACCGAGCGACTTCTCACTGACCTTGATCTGTTAACAACGGGTCAATATTCATGAAATGTTAAACCACCTCCACATGAGCTGGAGCTTGAAATAGAAAACTATCAGGTGCATTGTGACCCTGACAGAGCGCAGACGAGAGCGTCATTATCTAGAGTGTGTGTCCACGCTGCTGGAGAGTCCCATGTGTGTCCTGCTCAGCAGAGTGAGGCAGGGACAGAAGGTCGTGATGAGACACGTGAAGTGAAACTGTGCTCACATCAACAAATGTTTACAAATGTCATATGTGACCATTTTATTATTTAAGTACGTTTGTGTCCGTGTGGTAGAAACTGAAACGCTCCACAGGTCAAGTGGAAAAAAATCATTAAATTAGAATTTAGTCTTTAATGACACAAGCATTTCTTGTTGTGAATCTTTTCCAGAGTTAGAATTACCACCATGTGCTCGTATGTCTCCGTCAACCGGTGAAGTTTCAGTCTACATACATTATTATTCTGACTGATATGACGTCACTCTGACCTTTGAAATCTGATCAGTTCAAACTGAGTCCAAGGGACAACTGCTCAAAATACGAAGACATTTCCAAAAGACATATTGAGAAATCATGTTCAAGAGGCCAAACACATGGCCACTGTGACCTTGACCTCACAAGAAAGGGACGGATGGACAACACAAACGCATAATGCCTCCGGCCACTAGGTGTCGCCGCTGAGGAGGCGTATAATTAGCAGATTTATGATGTTTTTCATTCTTAAATATGTCATGTGACTCTCAGGTGCACTCTGCGTATCGTGGGGTAAAAAGAAAAAGCAGTGAAAGATATTGGTTTTACGTCTGGAGCTGGGCGGGTCCACGGGCCGGAGCTTCCTCTCCTGCTTGATCCCAGCCAGGACCCGGTCATGGAGGGACGGCTGCTGCAGGGGAGGGGGGGGGAGGCTGCGCTCCATGACCTTATAGAAGAAATAATCACAACACAAGACTATAGAGACAGAAGCTGACTTGGATCTGAGGGTTTTAACGGAGCCGAGTGTCGTCTGCATCAAAACGGTAAAAAGCATCGAGACTTTAAACGACGAGGCCGAGAGGCAACAGAAGAAGACCGAGGACGGAACTTCGATGTCACGGCTCCACGATCACTGCTGCAAAGACTCGAACTGACGCCACCTGGTTAAGATGGCAGCGTTTGTATCCAAGATGCTTTGGCTTCATGTTTATACAGTGAGAGACGTGTCGTCCATCTTTATCTGCAGTCATAGATCATCTTTATATACAGTGTATGACTGGAGACAATAGTCATTTTAAAGTTTAAGTCTAAACCTAAAGTTGAACAAAACCTGGACTTTAATAACAATCAACTATTAATGTGTTTGCTTGTGATCATTAGTCTCATGTAGCGTGGTTCGATTCCCTCTGAGGTGTTTTCAGACTCACTGGTTTGAGTGGAGGTCTCGACCTGATGAAATCCAGGATCAGCTCATGTGCATTTCTCTTCACTGTGGTGGGAATGTCACCGTCCACCTGGCAACACAACAAACACACAACCCACACGTTACACGGTGTCACACCATGTCAGAGAATCCCACTGAGCCGCAGGGAGGGGCTAAAAGATGAACCGGTTAGATTTCAGGGGTAAAAGGTCAAAGGTCCCAGGGGGAGGAAACCCACCACAGGGCAGCGACTCCACTTCTAAATGTGTCTGACACTCGAATGCTTGATTCCTTTGAGCTCAGGACTCGTCGCTCACCATGATTTTACGCAGCTGGAACCTTCGCGCTCGTATGTCCTGCATCAGCATCTCGAAGGGCGTGAGGCTGAACTCTGTGGGCAGCGGGTTGAACGGCTGCTCCTGCACCTTCTTCAGCTTCACCCCCTGTCTGAGATCCTTCATCAGCTGCACCCACAGACGGGCCTGCGAGGGAAAACAACCACAGTCACTTCAACACACACTCAGACGTGTCTGCAGGCGTCACCGTGACGACCCACGGGCTCGTCTCACCCAGTCTCTGTTCTTCAGGGCGTCCAGCTCGGCCGTCGACCGATCTTCCAGAGCTTCCTCTGTTGTGATCTTCTTCAGCATCTAAGCAACAAACAGGAAACACATTTGTTTTACCCACAAACAGTAACGATGCTCACACTGAACTCAACTTATTATCATTTCAAATCCTTCTGATGACCAACGTTCGGATTACGTCTGGTTTATATGAGCATTTCTTTAATGATGATACAAAGACCAAAGTGTCAGATAACAAATCCCCTTCTGAAGAAAACTGTGTGAGTGACTGCAGGTTGGTTTAAAGGAAAACGAGAGTTTATCATAACTTGGGTTAGTTATGAAAACTGCCCCGAACAACCCGAGGTCAGATGATCTGGTAAATAAATGATAGTTTTATGAAGATAAAACAGGAAGCACTAATAATTCTGTTCATTTCCAAACCGGAGGAAGCAGCAGTTAGCCAGTGAGCTCTGCTCTGAAAGTCCTCTGAAGTAGTTTCCTGCGTTTATTCCCTAAATATTCTGAATGAGTTTGATGTAAAAGTGATGTGAACACTGAGGGAATCGAACTCACATCCTTGGCGTCTCTGATCTTGGTGAGGAAGGTCTGCAGCTCCAGGGTCTCTAGGAACAGAGCCCTGCACACAGCCTGATAGTGCTCTGGAGCCAGGCTGGGATTGGACAGCCGGGACGCACATCTCGCCATCACCTGGCGGAACGTACGTACCGGCCTTATCGCCCCCCCCTTCTCCTCCTCCTCCTCCTCTTCCTCCTCCTGTCCGCTGTACCCCTCATCTGTCGTTCCGTTTCCGGCGATGCTGTCTCCCTCTTCGCCCTGGTCCTCGCCGGCCATGCGCTCGATGAGGCGCTCCAGCTGTGGACTGAGCTCCCGCTCCTCGCTGTCGTCCAGGCCCCAGTCCAGAGCTCTGTAGATGGCCACGCCCAGCGACTGCACCACCTGGAGGAGACGCATCAAGTTCGGCCAGTTCACTGACAAATTCACGTCTCTACATTTCATTTCTCAAAGTGTGAATATGTTCAAATTAAGGTCAACAGGTCTTAAAACAGCTGAAGCCTAAAGTTTACTCCTTCCACCAATCGGTTGTGTGTTTGTCTGTGAGGTCACTGGACTTTACCTTCTCAATGACTTTCCACTAAACTAGGAGGAGGGATCATTCTGGGTCAGGACAGAACCCACTGAAGTTTGGTGCAGATCCAGGATTTTCTAGCTTTCTTTAACATTGTGAGGTTTTTCAACATTTCCCTTGAGAATAATTCATGAATCTTAATGAAGAGAATCACGTGTGAGGTCTGATGTTTATGAGCGTGTGTGATTCGGTGCAGATCCAAATATAAATCTGAATTTAAATGTGGTTTCATAGGGAGACGATCGGGCCTCGGTGGACGTTCTTCAGTCAGATGAACGAGGCTCTGTGTGTCTTGTTGTGTCACCTGTCGCTCTGCAGTCGGTGACCGAGGAGGTTCGTCAGAGTCGTCTGAGGAAACACAGAAAGAGAAAAACTTATCATTTCCTGACACACTTCATATTTACTACGTTGGATTTTAAATGATATTTCTGCTAAAACTAGTTAATCGCTAAACTCAAGTGAATTCACTTTGGTTTGGGCTTCACAATAATTCACAAACAAAGAGAAATACAAAGAAAATGAGGAAAACAAATTGATATCAAATACACAGAATAATAAAAAGGTTACAGACTACATGTGCAATGATAAAAGTCTGTGTTTATATAAAATAAAAACCAAATGAACACAGTTCTATATATTCTCCTCAGTTCTGTCTTGTTATTTTTTCATATTTGAAATTTTAAGTTTTTTTTTATGTTGTACAAAATCAATCAGCTTAATTATTTTAGTGTAGTTTAGGGATTTTGAGTTGGTCTTGTTTTATATTTTTTGTAAAACGTTAATTTCTTATCTGTCTTATCTTATCCTGTGAAAGCAGTAAGAGTGTAAATTATTTTTTATTTTTACGTATTTCATTAAATTCCTTTTATTATGTTATATTTATTATGTTAACTTCTGTGACTTTTCTAAACTTGAATCCATATTTTAAGTTTGAATTAAACAGGTTTCATCTTTACGTGGAATATGCTTCTCTGATTTTAATAACTCCTTCAAAATAAAGCTGGGACTCAGAAACGACTTGAATTGGTCATTAAATCAAACATGTTACTCCATATGTCCCACAGTGTAGCAGAAGGGTGTGTGTGTGTGTGTGTGTGTGTGTGTGTGTGTCTGTGTGTGTGTAACAGTAAAAGAGCTCTCTCTCCCAGCTCAGATGTCGGTAACGACACCCGAGAGGCCTGAAACTCCTCGATCAGCAGCTTTCACTGCGGAGAAACAGGAGAAGGGACGAGAGGACGAGAGGACGGAGACAAAGACGGAGAACAACAAGGGAATAAAAGAAGAAGAGAATATGTTGGAAAGAGAGAGAGAGAGAGATAACAGAGCGATGAGAGCATGGGTGTGGTGATGGGGGGGGGGGGGGGGGGGGGGCAACAGCAGCCTCTCCTGTCAATAACGCTGAGACTCCGACCTAAACACAGCATCACTCTGTTCCCTGAGAGAACAGAAGCTGCCTCCATCAACAAAAAGCTGCAACTGACACTGAGGGGGGAGGAGAAGACACACACACACACACACACACACACACACACACACACACACACACACACACACACACACACACACACACACACACACACACGAGATGATAACATGAACTCCTGCAAACCGGCCTGACAGGTTCAAATAATACACATCTGAGGTCAGAGCGTGACACCAGCGATTCTCCCGCCAGTTTCCCACGGCTCTGTAAACACCTCGAGCTTAGATCCAGGAGGACACTTTGAACCAGAGAGTCACAGACGACTGGGTCCTCACCTCGAGGACATCACAGACATGAAGCTCTTCACAGACGTGTCTCAGTTTCCTGATATGACAACATGTATTTTACACACTACACCAAGAAGAAAGAAGTGCTTTTACTTATTTATATCACATAAAAAGTCTTCATCTTAATGTTCATTTATGCTGAAAGTGAGAGACTTATATAGAAACAGATTTCTGTCTGTCGCTGCTTTCGCTCTGTCCCTATTCACGTCTTCAGAAACCTACGGATGCTAAACTGACAAAACGGAGCAGTACCACCGGAAACATGGGGGGGGGGCAGTGTCTCCAAAAGTTAAAGCCAGACGACCTATTTAGAGGAGATGAATAACTAAGTAAAGAGGGAGGACATTGCAGCTCCCAAAAGTGAAGCCAAAGTGCCTCGATCGCCCCCTGGTGGCTGTTCATAAACCCCACCTCCTCCAGGTTAGCAGATCAGACACAAAACTTAAGAAAGCATTTGTCAACATGTGTAATGGCGGGATCTCTCAACCATGGCTCCACCCCCTGATCTATATGGCCCCACCCCCTGATCTATACAGCCCCACCCCCTGGTCTATATGGCTCCACCCCCTGATATATATGGCCCCACCCCCTGGTATATATGGCTCCACCCCCTGATCTATATGGCCCCACCCCCTGGTCTATATGGCCCCACCCCTGGTCTATACGGCTCCACCCCCTGATCTATACGGCTCCACCCCCTGATCTATACGGCTCCACCCCCTGGTCTATATGGCCCCACCCCCTGATCTATACGGCTCCACCCCCTGGTCTATATGGCTCCACCCCCTGATCTATACGGCTCAGACTCTGAAAGATGGCAGAGTTCGTGTTCAGGATATCGTGGCTCCACTTGTGGATAGTGGGAGGAAGAGGAGTCGTGTCGTCCATCTTTATTTACACTCTACGTTGTGGAGTAAATTTTGTGTAGAGGAGCAAAGTTTCCATGTCTATGTTCTCTATAAGTTAGAGGTTCAGTCTGGATACAAATCTATTTTTCAATTAAGTTTGGCCTGAAGTTGTTTCTCTGTTGAATAAATTCAACCGTGTCTATTGCAGAAAAAAAGTTTGACGTGTTTCAGAAATCTGCAACTTCTGACACTGAGGGAAAATAATATGATGGGATTATTCCAGCAGCGGGATTCAGCCTCGTCAGATTCTTTCTGTCTGAAGGACGAGCGGCTCGTCACCGAAACAGCTGAAGTCAGTGATGTCAGCAAACTGAACTGATGTTGACCAACAGGGAGGGAGCGTCTGTCCTGTTCCAGAGACTAAACAAAGAGACACGTGTGTGTGTTTAACTGTGTGAGTCAGGCCGATACATCAGGTGTGTGCTCACATTAAAATACTGTGGAATCCAGCTAATACCTGGATTCACATTTACTTCCTCCACCTCTGCAGAATCTCAGACAACCAGAGGAGGTTCAGATTTCCAGGCTGATGTTACTGAACTCTCACACTCCCAGGTCGGAGGAGAAAGGTGGAAACGCTCAGTGAGAATGTCTTTTTAAAGCAGTTTGGAGACGAGAGTCCTTTCGCTCATGATTGGATCTAAATGCCACCTGAGTGCGTGTGTTTATTTGAACGGAGCACGGCCATTGGACGTCATCAGACCAGACGAGGCCTGTGAATGGACGGTTTTATCCTCCATGGTGCTGTTATGTGAGGCTGATGCAACAGCTCAGCCTGAGTCGACATTAAAATTTAACAGAATGTTTTTTATAACTGTGCATGAAGGAGGTTGTGCTGTGAGGGTTTTACATTTAAAGAGAATCAATCCAGCTGCTGGAGTCATGAGGAAACTCGTCACTGAGCAGGTTTGGTTTTCACTCAACTCGGTGGAAGGAACTTTGTGTCAAGGAAGAACTTGTGGATCTGGATCAGGAAGCAGATCCAAGCATTTCTTTAATCACTTTCTCTAACACTGGGAGAGTTGTTGTAATGTTGTAATCTGCATTAAATAAGAAAGCATCCAACACCAGCACGATGTGTCGACTTAGAGAAAACGAGCGTGTGACTCTGTTGAGCCGGAGGAGGGATTTTCACCTGCGCTTCCATTCGCACTGTGTTGACTCAGGGATCGTCCATGAGGATGAAGGACTAAAGATCCACCTCTCCAGGACCTGAAGACGTTCCTGTGTCCGTCCTGTCGTCCCTCTGGGGAACCAGTGGATTTATAATCACTTTGATAAAAGTGAGTAGAATAAAAAGGAGGATTATCACTAGAATCTCACTACTCTTACCTTTCACTGTGTGAACCGTAAATAAAGTATATGGGATTATAGCTAATATTTGGGTCCCTGGGAATTTAAAAGTCAAAACATAAAGTTTAACAAAGCATGGAGTTCTTAATTACTTAATAAAAAGCTTTTAAGAAACATTGACTCTAACATGTTCACTGCAGATAAACCAGGTAGGATGAACTCAAAGTTTTCTAACATCCAGCGCACCAACAATAAAAAGTGAGTCAGTGATGATGAAGTAGCTCCGCAACTCTACGAGAACATTTAATCTATCGAGCACTTTTCAAATGTTTTAATTCATCAATTGGAATCTGGAACATCTTTTTTCATTCCAGAGGTTAAATCATTTTTTCACTTGTGGTTTTTGATATGTATTCGTCCTTCTCTCGACTCTTGGCAGAAGGAAACTCAGATACACTAATGGCTGCACGATGACACAACAAAACGAGTACACAACACGACCTCTGAGAGGGTTTCTGTGGAGGCACTTAAATATAAATAACACCCTGTGATTAGTCCAGACTCTGGGGACAATAGGTGAAAAAGTTTATGAAACAAAGGCTTTGTGGTTTGTTGGATTTATGCTCCGTTGATATAAAAGGAGTACACATGTGTATAGTTGACACATGAACACACCTTGTGTTAATCTCAGGTTTGATCTGAAGTGGCCTCTGTGCTGTGTCAGACTCCTGGAGCAGGTTCCTTGGGCCCAGCCCTCAGTGAGCTCATAAAGATTCTGATATTATGCAGGTGGAGGCTGAACTCAGCGGCACAAACAACCAGAGGACTGCGTAAAATCCTCCCAGCCACACTTTGAAGTCTCCTAAACAGTCCTGGAGAGAGGGGGGGGGGGGGGGGGGGACGCTGGAGTGAAGCAATGAATTATTAACCATGTACTGGTATAATACGAGTCATCCTTGTTGGCATCGATGGTGCAACAGAACACAGGCGGGCTGCTCGGGTGCGACGGCAGCGCAGGGCTCTGTGAGATGATCCAGGGATCTAGTGGAAGGTCGGTTGTTGCAGGGATGCTTGTTTTGAACGGGACAGGACGAACAGCATGTTCCCAAGCTCCAGATACTGGAATACTGAAGTCAGCTTTGTGTTGGAGATTCAACAGACACTCCAGCTTTCATTCATTTAGGGACCGTCAATAAAGTCCTGCTTGAACAGGAGATAACTGCATTGTTTTTATTAGCGGCCATATCACGTGACCCAAACCAAACCTTGTTGCTTTTATTGTTTGTCGCTGTTAAACTATAAAACAATAAATCACTGACTGCGAGTTAGACAGCGTGAAGGAGCTTTTTCACAAGTTCTGATCTACTCGTCCGTCTCCTACGAACCGGTTCCGTGAAACGGAGGAGTGAAGCATTTCTTTTTTTTTTTCACATGACAGGTCAACTTTTCCAGATTCTGATTAACAACCGACACAATCTTCAGACCCAAGGTCACAACTTTTTCAAAATAAAAGCTCTGCAAAACCTTGTGCTTTTACTTTGTAGACAAATCACCACAGAGAATGTTGTTGTTATGACGAAGATCAGCACCTGTAATATTAGTGCTGGGGGGGGGGGGGGGGGGGGGGTTAACCGTGTTATCCCAGGACACAGAAGAAGACACGTTCGACTCATGCTTCAGAATGTTCAGTCCCCCACTCACTGCAACGCACTGTTCATGTTTATGAAGATTTATCAAAAGTGAACATATCACGTGTCCAAATTCAACACTGCACTTCAACCAGCAACACACACGTGAAGTGCCTATAACAATAAAGGTTCATGACATGTATGAGACACACACAGACGCACACACAGACGTACAGACACACACACACACACACACGCAGACACAGACTTTTATGGACTTAATAAGCAGAAGAAGATGAACTAGACGCTGAAATCCAACACTGTCCAATTGGTCTATTAGTCAAGTGTAATAAAAGTAAGAATTTGTTGACGGTCCCTGAGTGAATCCTGTCCATCCTGTCCATGTCCAACATAAAGCCAACTTCACCTCCAGTGCTAAAGTTCACTGGAGGAAAACACCAGGAACAGTTTGATTAAGTCTGAATTTTAGCCATAAACATTCGGATTCGTGGATTTTAATTTACGCCGAATTGAAAAGCGGCTCCTGGTCTTTAAAAAACTGTGTCTGGTTAAACTGTAACGTTAACTAACTTTAAACGGCACAAACTTTGTGTTACAATTCACTTTGTTCCTAACGGAGCGTCGGAGAGGGAGAACCAGGGCTCCGCTGTCTTACCGTGGACCCGGGGCTCCCGCTGTAAGCACACGGTTCCGTCCCGGTGCAGGAGGATGGAGGACGGCTCCTTCCCGCGGCCGGGGCCG
>NC_047156.1:1172213-1184713 GCF_009819705.1 Hippoglossus hippoglossus | reverse complement strand
AACACTAATTCAAATGATTTCCTTTAAAGGTTCAGTGTGTAAGATTGATATTTACATCAGGAGCGGCTCCTCTCTACGAAGGCAGTCATGTTTTTTACAGTAGCCCTAACTGGACAAATTAAAACCTTTTGAGTTTTTATGACAACTGAAGCTGCCACAGGTTCTCTCTCATGTTTGGAAGGGGGGGGGGGGGGGGTGAGGGGTGTTCAGCTGCGACATGACACTTCACCACTAGATGTCACTATATTCTACACACTGAACCTTTAACACCTTGATTTTGCTTTCGTTGTTTTTTTTGTGTTACCAGTCGTAACAACTTCTAACACATGTATTAACTTATTGTCACCTCATGTAGCCGATCAGCCGCCTGCACTTTAGTGTGGAGTCATGTTTCTGTCCACTTGTTAATTTGAGTTTAACATTCAGTCTCCTCTCAGTCCAGATTTCTTCTCCTCTTCCTCCTGAGGAACAAACCAGTCGAGTGAAGCAGGTGACGACACTGACGAGGTCGAGACTGAACCACAACACTGAAGCTGCAGGTCAGGAAAATACACTATACCAACTCATAATGATCCCATTCGATATGAAAATATAGATAAGTGCAACTTTAAGTTTCAAAAGTATTGTTCACTAACACAAAGACTTCATGGTAAATCCTTGACAGCTTCAGTAGATACAGACGTGTGTTTACCAGGGGAGCGTAGTTAGGGTTTGAATCAGAACATTAAAACGACTCTGACATGTGATATTTATAAGAAGAGAAAGCTCCCAGAGAATCTAAACACCAACTAATAACACAAGTTCATCTTTGAGTCAGCTCAGAACATGTAAATCAATGATTTAACTTTCAGGTTTCCTCTTCAATCATTTGCAAGCACAACTCTACTCAGAACACCAGATACATAGGGTGATCAGTGTAGGGAGGTGTTAACCAATCAATCATTAAAAAAAGAACAATGTAAGTAATATAAATAAAGAGAGGCGGAGCTCCTGGAAGCACAGTCCCAGTTAATCAGCTGGAATTAAACTGAACATAGACACTGATCATGTTTTCATAGCAAAGTGAAACCAGATAAACCTCCTGCTCGGAGACACGATGAGTAACTTTGTTAGAATCATGATTCATCTGAACCGTCAAATGAGTTTGTGGAAAAAAGGAAACTTCTTCATTCTGAAGTTACAGCTGGAGACTCACTTGTGAATCAGGTTGAAAAGAAGAGCTGGTTTTCATCTGTGCAGCTTTAAAGCAACATTATGAAAGTTCTTTACTTTTGAATCATCAGGTTGATTAAAGTGAGTTTGAGTGACACGTGTTGACAGGAGGACGGAGATTATTCCAGATACGGAGCTGAAACACTTGTTGGAGCGGAGATGCTTTTTGTTTTAAAACGTATTAGTGTGGACGAAGCCTGATCTCAGAAGTTTAACTGCTTCTTCACATGACTGCAGATGATGGTGAGTTTTTATAAACACCTCAGAGAAAAAACAAACGTCAGCCATCTTCTGCGGTTTTCAGCTCTAGTTCCACATTTGCAGGATCGAGTATTTTCTAACCCTTGAATCAGCCCCTCTGTTTTTAGTTCTTTATAAAATGTAATGTCACACGATGCTGTTGTGCTGAATCCCCTCATAGCGTCAGTTGATCACAAACCAAGGCTTTAACCTTGAACATCACGTGTGTTGACTCGTGCAGTCAGGAACGTCTGTACAGTCTGTCGACCTCAGTCCTGTGTCCCCTCGTTTTCTAACTGTCGCTCGGACGCTCTGTTTTCGCTGGTAACCAGCTGAACTGATACGGTTCCTGTGGCACCAGCAGATTTATGTCGAGTCGCTTTTGTTCTTTCTCACTGTCGACTGTCCGATACCCGAGCAACGACATGGCCCCTTTACACACTTCCTGGACGCGTTTGACCTTGCTGTAAGGCAGCATGGTTCGCCAAGCCTGGGAGATGTCAGCGGCGTTTCGTGACGTGATTTTAAAGGCATCTTTCTTGGAGCCTTTTCCTATTCCGTGGGTCACGCTGTAGATCCACTCCTCGAGCTGCTTGGTCATGTCCAGACCTATGAAGTCGTACAAGGCACTTATTTCCTCCAGCGGGTTGCGTGCCACGTCCTCGTATCGCACCATTTTGTAGCGGCCTTTCAGAAATGGGGGGGGGCTTCAGGGTGGCCCTCTCATTGATGCGCACGTGACTACGACAGATCTCCTGTATGACTTGATACTGCACCTCAGCCGCTGGTATGTTTCTTTGCTCCAAGACGATGGCGTTATCGCTCACGAAGGCTTTGGACGAAGCCTCTCTGGAGCGCACCACAGCCCGTGGATCTCGGACCAGGTGGATGATGCGGAGATCTAAGTTTGGGTCCTGCAGAAGTGGGTAGAGGGATTCCAGCTCAAAAAAACGCACTTCTTTTAACACCACATGGCTGTAAGTGCCACAGGCGTCCTGCGCCCCCTGCAGGCCCCTGGCATCACACGTCTGTGAGCACTGCGTCTGGTTGCTGAACTCGGTGCGTTTCGTGAGAGGACAGGCCGGTGGCGAGCACAGCGCTCGACTGTGACTCCACATGAACAAGGAGGAAACATTGCACTGCTCCGGAAGATAAGCCTCCATCACTGAGAAGTCGCACTGAAATACACTGCGAAACAGATCCCTCACGGCCATCCGGAGTGTCCGCGCCCCCGATTTTTGCAGTTTGGACCACACGTGCCAAGACGGCTCCATGAGGTAGAAGACAGACGGGTGCTGACTGAACACCTGGCCGAGGAAGGACGAGCCTGATCGCCAGGACGACAGCAGCAGAACGTGAACTTTTTTGTTGGGGTCTTGGGCGCCGCAGTGACTGAGCTGGACGTACCAGCCGCAAAACAGCACCACCGCTGCCCCCTGCAGGATCACCAGGAAAATCATGGTGCTGAGGCTGACTTTGCAGCGGGGCATGATGGCTGCGGGTCCCTGTCGCTATCAGGTGCTTCTCGTCGTCTGTGGAGCAGCGCGTTGCCTCGTCGGCTGAGGACGAGAGACAGGGGCTGAGAGGGGGGGGGGGGGGGGGGGGGGGAGAGAGAGAAATGGATATGTTAAACAGGAAATCTTTGATGAAGTTAAAGACAAACATTTAACATCATCTCTTCAGTTCCTCAGTTGCCACATTTACACGGTAATACCGAGCAGAGGTACATGAAGACTCCCAGGTAGCTGCAGCCAGACGTCTTGAGGCTGCTTAGGGTGACATCTCGCATTACTTGGTGTAGGTCGGGCCTTGTGAGGCCTTGTGACCTATAAGCATGCAGGATCCAATTAGAGAATCATTGTTTCGATAGAGATTCACCTTTCTTAAAACCCCCACAGCAAACAAGGAGTTTGTCAGACCTACGAACGCTGGCACTAGCCTCCACATACGCATAGAGAACCGTGAGCTTCCACCACCTCTCGGAGGGAGGGGGTTACTCCCAAGGGAACCACCTTGGTCAAATATCCCCTGAATGCACATCCACATGAAATCCAAAGAATCCAACAAATGTTCCTTTTTCGTTTTCTTTGTTCCAAAGGATGTTTTTTACTTTGTGTAGTGGACATTTGTCCAAAAGATGTTTCTGTCAAAATTAACTTTACAAAAAGCCACTGAGGCAGCAGTCTAGTTGGGTTTGTACTCAGGCAATTAAAGAAGTCCATTGTCCACACTTCACTGTTTTAAACAAAGATATAAATGTGCTCCGGCTATAGGCACACCCAACATCCAACACCCTCAGATCTAGGATTGGCCAGAATCCGCCATTCAACTTGGAATGAAAAGATACAGCTCTACCTCCTGACTCTCTGAAAACAGCTTTACACACCAACTCAGTCTTCTATCCCAGACTATGAAGGAATAAATTATCTAAACATTGAAGGGAATAAAAGAGAAGGCCACACACACACACACACAGTGTTGCTAAGACCTGTCCGTCAAAGTTTCCAGTGAGAGACCATGATCACTGCCGATGGGAAGAGATCAACTCACACGCACCACAACCTGTTCAGTGAACAAGTCCTGACACGAGCCCGTCACCTTCAGACCCTGGAGATACAAACCCCACAGACTTCAGGACAGATCCGTCTCGCTCTTCACTTCCCTATTGTGGTCCTGAGCTGCTATTAGAGTTCATCTTCCTCGCGTATCTAAACCAGGTCCACATTAGCAACACACAGGAAAAAAGCTGTGAGCCACCTTTGTTCCACATTTTAATTTTATGGCTGAGGGGAAGGGGTGAGGGTGGGTGAGGGCGGGTGAGGGTGGGTGAGGGTGGGTGAGGGTGGGTGAGTCATTTCATCATAAGTCTCTTCGGTCAGTGAAGCAAAATAAAGACTGTCACGTCTTTATGGGTTAGTTTATTACATTCCTGATATTCGAGTTGTCCAGTGTGCGATCAAGTGAATTAGGTTTAAACATTACTGAATGAATAGGTCAACCATCAGAAAATCAACCTGCTACTATTTCAACAATCCGTTTAATTTTACATGCAAAATAGGAAACTGAAAACCATGAGATTTTTGACTATTGAAACATTATTTTCATACATAGTCTTAATAATCAAGACTCCAGTCATAATTACATCCAAAATCAGGTCACACCTGAGCCCAGTGGAACCCAATGAGGCATCTCAGACCGCTTCAGTTCGCCGTGACTCACTTTCCAATAACTGCCGTTAGTGATGTATATAGAAGACTGAAGCTGGCGAGGACAGAGCCTTGAGGGACACCTGAGGAGTTCCCCAGGGGGACAGTATATACCGATGGATTACCCTGGTGGCTGGCTGCAGTATGGGCCTATGGGCCGTAAACCCTGCTCCCCCCATGTTAGTGAATGGGACATTTATTAAACTAAAAGGTCTAAGTACACTTTAAATACATTTTTCTCTTAGAGGTTTTCTTTTTCATTTTGTGTTGAGCTTAACACACTGTTGTATGATTAAATGTTAATTTCCACAATACGTTCAGTTTTACTTCGTAATGTGATGCTTTCAAAACTGGGTGAAACTTCGAGATTGACAGGTGAGACTGGTGATTGGTGCAGAGGAAGAGTTAGTGTAACAGCAGCAGAACCACATTAACATGGACTGAAAGTTCTCCACCTACAGAACCAGGTGGTTTTCATCATTAAAACCCAAATGCTCTTAAAAGAACTTGTTGTTTCCTAAGATCAAATCTAATCCGGAGGTTACTGAACTAACTGGTCCGTTAGGGTCCTGCCACCAAACCAACGTGTGGTGAATAGAGGAGGTTTTACTGGGAGAGCAGGAGGACCTGTGATGGTGGAGGAGCTGAGACTCCACGGGGACATGTGGTCGTTTTAACAAGAAGCACAACTCTCTCTAAAGGAGTTTCCTCCTGGTTCCTCCTGGTGCTGAGTGAGGAGGAGAACTCGTTGATCCGTTATTTACCTTCCTGTCCGCGGGGAGGAGGAGAGAGGGGCTCCCTCTGTCTTCAGTCCGTCCTCCGGCACTTTCCCTCGGTCCTTCTCTCCACGGATCCCCGGCTCCGGTGCCTCTCCTCCAGCTGTGTTGACGGTGCAGCTGCTGCCTGGCGACGGGCCCCGGTGCCTCCGCGCCCCGGTGCCTCCGCGCCCCGGTGCCTCCGCGCCCCGGTGCCTCCGCGCCCCGGTGCCTCCGCGCCCCGGTGCCTCCGCGCCCCGGTGCCTCCGCGCTCCGCTCCCCGCTAACAGCCCTCGACCCTCGGCTGTGCTCCTCCTCCCCGCTCGGTCCGCAGCTGCTGCTCCGACACGCACAGGAGGAAAGTGCGGAGGTTTTGAGACGTGGCCAGCGGCGGAGCTCGGTGTGTGTCGGTGGGATGGGCCGGGGGGCCGGGGGCCGGGGGTCAGGGAGGAGGAGGAGGAGGAGGTCGTTGAGCAGGCGGGACCAGAGCCGGAGGACAGAGGCACCCACTCCCCCACTCCCCCACCTCCTCCTCCTGCTGCCCGGAGAACCATCTGCTGAGTCATGGCTGAGTTCACTGAACCTCCATCTGCACCTCCTCACATTGTCCTCCTCTACACATGGAGGTAAAGGGTGTCAAGGTCCGAACACCTCCGATCTCCTCCTACACATCAGACTGATTATATATGTGAAAGTGAGGAGCAGAGATAAGATCAAACAAGAGAAGATAAGATAATCCTTTATTATCCTTTAACAGCAAGAGTCACTCAGGAATAATCAGGAACATGCAGCAGTTTGGTGTCAGAATAACAATAAGTGTGAGGAAATGTACTAAATATAAGTTGAATAAAAACTAATATACACAGTGTAAAACAGAAAAGTATGTACAGTGAACGAAGTGAACCACATGAACCAATGTATTGCACGGACAGGATGAAGCTGAGTGGTAATACAAGTATATCAATATTTTTCAAATATCCAAAATATGATATCTGTATTTTCATATTTAAAAAACTCTATATAGCCTCTTACCCTATATGTGTGTGTGTGTGTGTGTGTGTGTGTGTGTGTGTGTGTGTGTGTGTGTGTGTGTAATGTAACAGTAATATAAAAGATTAATATATAATATACAAAGGCCTCTTTCTTTCAAAGCGTCGGGACATGTCAGCCTCAGAATCAGAATCAGAAGTATTTATTGCCGAGTAGGTTTACACCTACCTGGAATTTGCCTTGGTATATAGGTGCATACAAGGAACATAAAACATAAAAACACAATAAGTACTACACACATGAAAAAAACTAATATAAAATTAAAAGATATAAAAGATAATATATATTTAAAAAAAAAGTATCTTATATGACAAATACAAATGAAATCCTCAGGAACAGGAGAAGGAAACAGCAGCTCTGTTGGGTTTAACACAGTCAAGTTGAATCAACTAAGTACATATTTACTTTAAGTTCCGGTTTGAAATGTCAAACATGTTGTTAGAGAAGAGATGGTGATAAGAAATATGAGTGAAACAGCCTCATGGTCTTCAGAAGCATTTGTTCAGTCGTCATGGAGATAGACGTGTTGGATAAAGTAGAGATTTGAGGGCTTGTGAACTCAAGAGGTTCCAGACTCATGTTTAAGTCATGATATTGTCGTGTGTGCAGTTGTAAGAACTGAGTTGAGTGGACATAGGTTCTCTCCCCTGGTTCTGAATGAATGAAGTGATCAACAACACACCGAGCAGCAGGATGCACCTGCTTCCTGTCTGGACCTGAATCACTTCCTGTCCTCCAGCTCTCTGCTGCCATGAAGCTCTTTGGTCACTTGGAGAGAGATGGAGGAGGTCAGGGAGAGGGAGGTGTGTGGGTGAGGGAGGTGTGTGGGTGAGGGAGGACTGGGTGAGGGAGGACAGGGTGAGGGAGGTGTGTGGGTGAGGGAGGTGAGGGAGGACAGGGTGAGGGAGGACAGGGTGAGTGAGGTGTGTGGGTGAGGGAGGTGAGGGAGGACAGGGTGAGGGAGGACAGGGTGAGTGAGGTGTGTGGGTGAGGGAGGTGTGTGGGTGAGGGAGGACAGGGTGAGGGAGGACAGGGTGAGTGAGGTGTGTGGGTGAGGGAGGTGAGGGAGGACAGGGTGAGGGAGGACAGGGTGAGGGAGGTGTGTGGGTGAGGGAGGTGAGGGAGGACAGGGTGAGGGAGGACAGGGTGAGTGAGGTGTGTGGGTGAGGGAGGTGAGGGAGGACAGGGTGAGGGAGGACAGGGTGAGTGAGGTGTGTGGGTGAGGGAGGACAGGGTGAGGGAGGACAGGGTGAGTGAGGTGTGTGGGTGAGGGAGGTGAGGGAGGACAGGGTGAGGGAGGACAGGGTGAGGGAGGTGTGTGGGTGAGGGAGGTGAGGGAGGACAGGGTGAGGGAGGACAGGGTGAGTGAGGTGTGTGGGTGAGGGAGGTGAGGGAGGACAGGGTGAGGGAGGACAGGGTGAGTGAGGTGTGTGGGTGAGGGAGGTGAGGGAGGACAGGGTGAGGGAGGACAGGGTGAGTGAGGTGTGTGGGTGAGGGAGGACAGGGTGAGGGAGGACAGGGTGAGTGAGGTGTGTGGGTGAGGGAGGACAGGGTGAGGGAGGTGTGTGGGTGAGGGAGGTGAGGGAGGACAGGGTGAGGGAGGTGTGTGGGTGAGGGAGGTGAGGGAGGACAGGGTGAGGGAGGTGTGTGGGTGAGGGAGGTGTGTGGGTGAGGGAGGACAGGGTGAGGGAGGACAGGGTGAGGGAGGACAGGGTGAGGGAGGTGTGTGGGTGAGGGAGGACAGGGTGAGGGAGGTGTGTGGGTGAGGGAGGTGTGTGGGTGAGGGAGGTGAGGGAGGTGTGTGGGTGAGGGAGGACAGGGTGAGGGAGGACAGGGAGAGGGAGGACAGGGAGAGGGAGGTGTGTGGGTGAGGGAGGACTGGGTGAGGGAGGACAGGGAGAGGGAGGTGTGTGGGTGAGGGAAGTGTGTGGGTAAGGGAGGACAGGGAGAGGGAGGTGTGTGGGTGAGGGAGGACAGGGTGAGGGAGGTGTGTGGGTGAGGGAGGACAGGGTGAGGGAGGACAGGGAGAGGGAGGTGTGTGGGTGAGGGAGGACAGGGTGAGGGAGGACAGGGAGAGGGAAGTGTGTGGGTGAGGGAGGACAGGGAGAGGGAGCTGAGGGAGGACATGGTCAGGGACATTAGGGAGGACAGGGTGAGGGAGGACAGGGTGGAGGAGGACAGGGTGAGGGAGGGGAGGGAGGCCTCTGGACACTGTCCTCACAGTGTAAACTCCCTCACACACGATGACACTGTGACAAACTGGCTCAATGACAGTTTCTTAGTTACACACTGTCACTCAAACACAAACACAAAATGAACCTGAGGGAGAACCCCCCCCCCCCTGCAGGTGTTAAATCCCAGAGGGTCCTTCTATTGTTTGACTTTGATGTGTGTCACTCAGTGTCACTCAGTGTCACTCAGTGTCACTCAGGGGACATGGAAATGCAAATAGTTCAAAGGAACTTTTAAATACCTCATTCAAATTTGTGTTCTTTGTTCTATTTGCTCTGGTTCTTGAGCCTTTCTGAAAATAGAAGTCCTCAACAGATACTGAACCCTCAACCTCCCAGAGAGAGGAGCCAGGTTTGTGTCAGGCATACTGTGCTTTGTGTGTATTTATATATACACACAACAAAAACACAAAAGCACTTGGAGTGGTAAGACTTTTCTCCACAGATCAGACACACACACACACACACACATATGTATGTGGTACATGTTGTACTTTGAGGGAGGACAGTCTGCAGTGCATTAGAGGCAGGAGGCATGGTTTCCCTGTGTGTGTGTGTGTGTGTGTGTGTGTGTGTGTGTGTGCGCACATCTGGACCAGCTCCACTGTATTAGCTCATTTAAACCGCTCAGTCTTCCAGTGTAGTTTAGTGCACAGTCACACCCTGTGCACTAAACTACACAACTTCTCCTAACGAGGACAGTGTATTGTAAATACTGGATAGATGAGCTGTACACAAGTTAACAAGTGACTGACATCGTGATGTGCAAAGTTTTTACAAATATAACTCATGATATAACTTAACTTGTTAACTTGTGCACAGGGTGTGACTCTCAGTAAACATTTGTTTGACACAAACTAAACTGGAAGACTGAGCGGTTTAAATGAGCTAATACAGTGGAGCTGGTCCAGATGTGCACGTGCACACACACACACACACACACGGGGGGAAAACCATGCCTCCTGCCTCTAATGCACTGCAGACTGTCCTCCCTCAAAGTACAACATGTACCACATACATATGTGTGTGTGTGTGTGTGTCTGATCTCACTTTTTCCATAACACACCATTCACACCCTGTCTGCAATTTAGGGTTCAGGATCTTGCCCAAGGACACTTCAGCAGACCGGAGGAACCTTGGACAGATGGAGGAAGACGGTGACAATTCAAGTGACTGTTCTCCCAAAAAGTACAACATGTACCACACACACACAGATATATATATATATATATATATATATATATATAAATAAAATCTCCCTCGCTGGTATGTCTTCTTCGAGCTCAGGTCCTCTACCTGAGCTCTGGGAGTTTGAGGGTTCAGTATCTGTTTCAGGACTGAGCTCTTCTAGAGAGAGGCTCCAGATGTTGTAACTGGGATCTACTGGATCGACTGGATCTACTCCCAGTTTGGGAGTCACAGCCCTTAATGCTCCCACTACCACAGGGTTCACATTACATTTCCCCTTCCACATCTGTTCTAGCGGTAGGGCTACTGACTTTGGTGTAGGGGGCTGGGATTCGAACCCCAGTCAAGGGGCGGAAAAAATTCAGTTGGGCGGGACATGTAGATAGGCAGGACGGGGGGGGGACTCAGTGAGGGTCCTTTACGCTGCCAGCCTACCTCGGGTCTGAGTGTCACCGACAACAGAGTCATACCGGCTCGGACGTCGCCCGGGTCACCCAGATCTGCGTCAGGTTGAGGAACCAGGACAATGATGAGAAGGCTGCTGGGACCAGACGTAAGGGCGGAGAATATGGAACTCTATGCTGTTTCAGTAGTCTCAGTAGTTTATTTGGTCCTTTGGTGTCAGTTTAGTTCTTCTCACACTGATGTATGTTCAGGGCGATATGAGACACCACGAGCGTGACTCATGACTGAACCACAGTTTGAACAGTAAACAGACAAAACACAAATATTCATGAAGCTGCTGATGGCTTCCCAGAAGCTCCTTGTTATATAAGGTAAACAACAGGTGGAGTTTATAGTCCTTCCGCAAAACGTCTGTTTATAGACTGGGCTCATCGGGACACAGAGGGTCTGAGGGTCATAGATAAGGACCTGAGTCAAGGTTCCTGAGTCAAGGTTCCTGAGTCAAGGTTCCTGAGCTGCGTCTTCAGTGGATCAACACTTCTGTGTTCAGTTCCTCAGCCGGAGATCCACGATATCTCCTCGTCAGTAAATACATTAAAGCACAACTTCAGCAGTTGAGATGAACCTTCACTGATTCACTGAGACCAAATGGAATCTGACACAACTAGGGTTGCAAGGGGGCGGAAAATTTCCGGTAAATTTCCAGAAACCTTCCATGGGAAGTTAAGCTCGGGAATTTTGAAAAAAAAAATTACCGCAAATTAAACGCTGAGCAATAAAAACGTCATTCAAAACTCGACTTTAAAGATGTATGGAACGCAGCACACGCTGCACGTTGAATTTCAACCCTGCACTGTGCATTTCTCCATCACATGCACAGATACTTCCCAGCATCCTGCACACTACTGCATTAGCCCAAGGACTAGTCAGGGAAGTTTTGATGATATTACTGGGGAAAATATATTAGCATGCTGATTGAGGATTGTTCATCTGTTCATCTAACCTATTTCTATTCATTTATCCATAAATTGTAAAATATTTTTAAAGACGATTCCAATTGTTTAGCAAACTATTTATATCTCTGGCATTGCATTAGTGTTTTTTACAAGCTTTTTTCTCATCTTATTCTACAGAACAATGCCACGTGCACTATCTCATGTGTGGAGACATTTCCCCCCAGCCAATGTAGAAGGAAAGGCTGTGTACATTTGCAAATACTGTGCAAAGACCTACGTTAAGAATGCCACAAAGATGCAGAAGCATATAGTGCCTAAAGTTTCCTCAGGGCTCAAATCAGCTTATGACAAAACAAAATCGTTATATTTATGTCTGTATATGACAAGGTAAACACAGTTAGTAACAACATTTCCAGTTTATTCCCGTTAATTCCCGTATATTCCCATGGAAAGTTTCCAACTTTGAATATTCCCGGAATTTTGCAACCCTAGACACAACAGCACAAGAGGAGACGTAGTACAAATAAAACAAGAACAGAAACAGATACAATTATTTCAGGTACTTCTTCTCACACGGACGTTTGTTCAAGTGTCTCTGATCAGTTTGGTTTGAATTAGTTATTTGATGATATACAAACGGGCTGAGACGTGGTGATTGACAGCTCACTGATGATTGACAGCTCACTGATGATTGGCTCCATGCGAGGGAACACACCGCTGAGGGAAGAGCTGCGGCTGATCCATCAACTCATTCCAGACGATTATATCCTCCCAAAAAAAACTACAGAAAAGCCTTGTGATTTAAGAAAATACCAAACATTCAAATGTACAAATCATTTATTATTATTCAACTAAAGCTTTGGAACGATACAAAAATCAGCAGATCAACAAAACTGCTATCACAAATGGTCACGAACATACAACTAGTAAAAATATATTTTAAAAAAAACTATTTATATACATTCAAATAATTAATTTCAACAGCAGAGAAAGAAGAAATGATTTGTTTCAGTCGTGGAGGTGCAGTGTAGAAACCTGTCCAGGAGGAGATGAAAATATAAAAGAAGTTTTGCATCTTTTATAAAGCATGTTTTTATAAAGAACCCCACACAGAAGTGGAACGAGAAAACTGTCGGAGCGCTGCCTGCTCTGGTCAATGCACCACCATGAAATTAGGCTTTAAGGCAACAACCACACAACTACAGCAACTGTGCTTCAGATACGTCTGGCGTCCACGCTGCTGCGGAGCTGGACAGC